>NW_027041404.1:0-162500 GCF_037179485.1 Ochlerotatus camptorhynchus
CCCCGCCTAATCCATCGCCACCAACACCACCAGCACCGTCACCCCCCGCACCACCAAACCCGTTTCCCCCTACCCCACCTAATCCCTCTCCCCCCACACCGCCAAAACCGTCACCCCCTACTCCGCCTAACCCCGCCAAGAAAACAAAAACTGCCCCCCGCCATAAGTCATACCCAGACGCCTCGACAGGCCCATGGGTTGTTTTTTTCCGACCCAAACAAAAACCGCTTAACGTTAACCAGATCGAAAAAGATCTATTCAAACGTTTCTCGTCAGTGACCGACATTTTGAAGGTGAGGCCAGACAAACTGCGCGTCACTGTTGGTAACCGCAAGCAGGCGAATGAGATTGTTGCCTGCGAGCTTTTTACGTTAGAGTACCGCGTTTACATTCCCAGTCGTGACGTGGAAATCGAAGGAGTGGTCACCGAAGCGAGTTTGACCTGCGATGACTTCTTGAAGAGGGGGGTTGGTGTCTTCAAGAACCCCGTTCTTCCAGAAGTCAAGATTCTTGACTGCACCCAAATGCAGTCAGCATCCCTCGACGGGACAAAAAAAATCTATTCGCTGACTGACTCGTTTCGAGTGACTTTCTCCGGATCGACTCTGCCAGATTACGTCCGAATTGGGAGGGTTCGACTTCCTGTGCGGTTGTTTATACCAAGGGTGATGAACTGCACCAAGTGCAAACAATTAGGCCACACCGCCGCCTTCTGCGGCAACAAGCCACGATGCGATCAGTGCGGCGAGAAGCATGCGGAGGGTGCTTGTGGTGCTCCTCCTAAATGTGTTTATTGTTTGGCACCTCCGCATCCTCTCGCAGATTGCCCGAAGTATAAACAGTAAGGAAAAAAACTTGAACGGTCTCTGAAGGCGCGCTCTCAGCGTTCCTTTGCGGAGATCTTGAAGACTTTCAATCCTCCTCCCAAAATCACTCCGGAAAAAGAAAACAATAATCCGTTCAATCTTCTCCCAGTTGACGAGGACGACACTGACTCAGAGGGCAATGACGGAAGTCCTTTTGTTTTCAAAGGTCCTTCAAGGAAGTGATCCAAGAATGACTCGCAGAAAACTAAAAAAACTGACTCCCAAGCCCACTTGGATAAATCAAGAGGTCACGGAAATAAACCGAAACCCAATCCACCGGGTTTTAAGCCTGTCGATTATGACAAAGAATTTCCGGGGCTTCCGGGAACATCTAAAACCCCAGATGTCCCAGTTTTGCAACCAGAACAGCAGAACGCCATGTTCATGCTTTCTGGAATTGTGGACAGCATCCTCGATCTGTTCAACATCACTGACCCTCTTCGGAGCATCATTAACATGATGCTTCCAATCGTGAAACCTTTTCTGAAGCAATTTGCTTCCAAGTGGCCCCTCCTTGCTTCATTCGTATCCTTCGATGGATAATTTTCCAAAAAATGATACGGTATCTCTCCTTCAATGGAATTGTAGAAGCATTTTACCAAAACTAGATATATTCAAATTTTTACTGCATAACATACACTGTGATGCGTTTGCTCTCTGCGAAACATGGCTCTCTCCAGATGTTAACCTTTCTCTTCACGACTACAACATTATCCGTCTCGATCGTGCAGATTCGTACGGTGGGGTGCTCCTAGGGGTCAACAAACAACACTCATTCTACAGAATCGACCTTCCTCCAGTGTCAGGTATTGAAATTGTCGCATGTCAGGTGAATATTAGAGGTAAAACCTTCAGTATTACCTCGTTATACATCCCTCCGAGAACGGCTGTTTCTCGGCGAGCGCTATCTGACATCTGCTCAGTGCTACCTGAGCCGCGGTTGATCTTAGGGGATTTTAATTCCCACGGTACAGGCTGGGGAGAGCTGTACGATGACAACCGCTCAACCATCATCTATGACCTATGCGACGATTTCAATATGACCATTCTAAACACCGGTGAAGTAACTCGAATAGCCAAACCTCCAGCAAGAGAGAGCAGACTAGACTTGTCACTCTGTTCGAACTCACTATCATTGGATTGCATGTGGGAGGTAATCCAAGACCCCTATGGTAGTGATCATTTGCCCATCAAAATTTCGATTTCCAACGGTTCATCTTCACAGTGTCCAATCAACATCGCGTACGATCTCACGAGAAACATCAATTGGGAAGAATACGCGAACGCGGTCCGTGACGGTTCAGAATCGGTCGACGTTCTCTCTCCGTTGGATGAGTACTCCTTCCTATCGCGGCTCATAGTGGATTGCGCGCTTCAAGCACAAACGAAGCCTGTTCCTGGCACTACCATTCGCAAACGTCCTCCCACTGTGTGGTGGGACCAGGAATGCACCGACGTGAATAAAGAGAAGTCTACCGCGTTTAAACAATTTCGTAAATACGGTTCCCGCGAATACTTTGAGCGGTATACGGAGCTAGAGGAAAAGTTTAAGAGCTTGGTCAGGGCCAAAAAACGCGGTTACTGGCGTCGGTTCGTCGAAGGGCTATCGCGAGAGACTTCCATGCAAACGCTCTGGAATGTCGGCAGGAGAATGCGTAACGCGGCATCGTCGGTCAACGAGGGCAAGGAGTACTCTAACAAGTGGATTTTCGACTTCGCGCGTAAGGTTTGTCCCGATTCGGTTCCGGTCCGATGCAACACTCGCGATCCGCCGCTGGAAAACGATGACATGGACTCCCCGTTTTCGATGGTAGAATTCTCAATTGCTCTTCTTTCATGCAATAACTCAGCTCCGGGAATTGATCGAATCAAGTTCAACCTGCTCAAGAACCTCCCAGAAGTCACAAAGAGGCGATTGTTGAACTTGTTCAATCGATTCCTTGAGCTCAACGTTGTTCCGGATGATTGGAGACAAGTGAGAGTTATCGCCATCCAGAAGCCCGGTAAACCCGCTTCGGATCATAATTCGTACCGTCCCATCGCGATGCTGTCGTGTATTCGGAAGCTGTTAGAAAAAATGATTCTTCTTCGTCTGGACAAGTGGGTCGAGGTGAATGGCTTACTCTCAGATACGCAATTTGGATTCCGTAGGGGCAAAGGGACGAACGACTGCCTTGCGTTGCTTTCAACTGAAATCCAATTAGCCTATGCTGAAAAACAGCAGATGGGTTCAGTTTTCTTGGACATTAAAGGGGCGTTTGATTCTATTTGCATCGACATCCTTTCGGAAAAACTTCATGCGAGTGGGCTTTCTCCGATTATCAACAATTTCCTGTTTAATTTGTTGTCCGAGAAACGAATGAGCTTCTCTCATGGCAACACGGAAATTGCACGAATCAGCTACATGGGTCTTCCACAAGGCTCATGTTTAAGTCCCCTCCTGTACAACTTCTATGTCAAAGACATTGATGAATGTCTGGCCGAAAATTGCACGCTAAGGCAGCTTGCAGATGACGGCGTGGTTTCCATGGTTGGACCAACAGCACCGGACCTGCAAGGACCATTGCAAGATACCTTGGATAATTTGTCTACTTGGGCAATGAATCTGGGTATCGAATTCTCTCCGGAGAAAACAGAGATGGTTGTTTTTTCTAGGAAGCTTTATCCAGCACAGTTTCAGCTTCAACTTATGGGTAGAACAATCACTCACAGCATGTCGTTTAAGTATTTAGGTGTCTGGTTCGATTCCAAGTGCACTTGGGGAAAACACATAGCGTATCTGAGGCAGAGATGCCAACAGCGAATCAATTTCCTTCGTTCCATTACCGGCACTTCATGGGGAGCCCATCCGGAAGATCTGATAAGACTCTACAAGACCACCATTCTCTCGATTTTGGAGTACGGTAGCTTTTGCTTTCAATCGGCGGCGGGGACGCACATATTGAAGCTCCAAAGGATTCAATATCGTTGCATTCGAACCGCGCTAGGTTGTATGCAATCGACGCATACCATGAGTCTTGAAGTTCTTGCGGGCGTCCTCCCCTTAACAAATCGTTTTGCGGATTTATCGTTCCGGTTCCTCATCCGCTGTGAAGTCATGAACCCGCTGGTGATCGAAAACTTTGAGAAGCTGCTAGAGCGGAATCCTCAAACACGATTCATGAGCTTGTACTACGAGTACATGACTCTGGACATCGGCCCCTCCTCGTTCAACCCCAATCGCGCTGTCTCCCATCATTTCAGTGGTTCTTCCGTGAGATTCGATCTCACAATGAGGCAGGAGATTCAAGGAATTCCAGAGCCTCACCGTGCCCTGATTGTCCCAACTATTTTTGCGAACAAATACCGCCACGTCCCCACCGAGAAGAGATTTTTCACAGATGGGTCGGTGATAAATGCGTCCACTGGTTTTGGAGTATTCCACGATCTTCATAGCGCCTCATACAAGCTTCAAAAGCCGTGTTCGGTATACGTTGCTGAACTAGCAGCTATATCGTACACGTTAGAGCGTATTGCCTCACTTCCACCTGACCATTATTTCATTTTTACGGATAGCCTAAGCTCCCTGGAGGCTATGCGTTCAATGAGGCCGATGAAGCACTCGGCGTATTTCCTCCAGGAAATACGATCGTCATTGAGTGCTTTATCAAACAGCTCACATGTCATCACCTTGGTATGGGTCCCTTCTCATTGCTCTATCCCGGGCAATGAGAAAGCGGACTCGCTGGCCAAGGTGGGCGCTATGGAAGGCGATATTTACGAGCGACAAATCGCCTACCACGAATTTTTCACGATTTCTCGTCAGCAAGTCCTCGCCAACTGGCAACAAAAGTGGAATGATGGTGATCTGGGAAGATGGCTACATTCTATTGTCCCACAGGTGTCGATCAAACCCTGGTTCAAAGGGTTGGATATGAGTCGTGATTTTATTCGTGTAATGTCCAGGCTCATGTCCAATCACTGTTCGTTAAACGCCCACCTCTTCCGTATTACGCTTGCCGACAGCAACTTGTGCACCTGTGGAAACGGTTATCACGACATCGAGCATGTTGTTTGGTCCTGCTCCTTGCATCATGAGGCGAGATCCGTTCTGTGTGATTCCCTTAGGGTCCGAGGAAAACAACCCTTTAAGCCAATTAGAGACGTCTTGGCTTGCCGTGATATCGACTTTATGAAGCTTATTTACGACTTTCTTAAAGCTGTTGATTTATGTGTTTAGTGTTTTGTGTTTTAGTCATCCTTTACGTTTAAGTTTTAAATTAGTTCAAAATGCTTTCCCTTGTCCTCCCTCCAAATGATAAATAAATGTAATCCCTAATCTCGAGTAAACCGCGAGTAATCGGCCCCCGTTCTACTAACATTAGTTGTAAGAAAATGATATTCACACACAATAATGTAAAAAATATTCGGCTCCGCAAAGCTAACGCATTTGAGCCTTGACAAATAAATGGATTATAAAAAAAAAAAAAAGTATCGTTGTCGAGAAATCGTTAAAAACGGACCGTGTTAATCGCGTTAAAAAAAACCGTGTAAAAAAAGACTTCAGGGTATATATATATATAGGGTATACGTCCCTAACCTCGGTCTAATATGCAGCCATCGATTACGTTTTTAATCATAACTCATCAATGAATTTACCTGCAAACGATATTCTACTGCTAAATGGTATGCTTAGATATGCTTATCATGTCGTTTGCTATCAGAAACCACGAAAAGTTGAAAAACTTACTTTTTTTAAGACAATAACTCACGAGGGAAATGTATGTAATATGGGTCTATTGTCCCCAAATTGGGTCTATTTATGGATGCAACTTCGTCCTATCTTGTTTGATCCTCAAAAAAACGCTCTTGGTAACGTTTTCTGATGTATTTTTTTTTATCACTATCACTGTTAACTTAATGCTCTTCATTCCTCAAAACATTTCTTAGAGAAAATTTTACGAAAACTACATTAAATCACTCAATTTAAAAATTAAAAATTAAAAATTTCGCTTATCGTCTTTTGACCGCAGAATATCTAAATCAGAACATTGTGATGTTCATTATACAGGTTTGGCAGAAAAAATCTCCCTTCCTGTTCGTTCCTTATCATCCAAATGCAAAACAACATTGTTGACGTTACTCTTATTGCTATATGCTGTCAAATGAATTTCATGGGCCATAGTTAGGAACATAGAAAAGAAATGTGTCCCTAAAGTTGGGTCCATGTTTTACTTGTGAAAACGTTGTTAAACAATTAAAATAAACATAAAATATTCAAACAGCAACTGTAAGTTTTACGTCTAGTGTGTATTATCAGGTAATTCCAATCAATAAATGCCATAATCAGGCCATTTGATGATCGTCAGTCAACCTTCCCATCTTAACCTTATAAGTCATGGCGGCTAAAAACTCCGAACATTGTGATATTCTCAACCAGTTTTATTACTTACGAGAGCTGAAAATGTATTGAAATGTTGTGATATAAATTGATTTGTGTGTGGTACACATTTATCAACCATCAGTGATCAATATTTTCCTTATTTTTTGTGTAATATTCCTTAATTAATTATTTATTTGCGTGATAGGCCGAATGAAAGGACTAGACCCACATTACATACCGTAACCCTATATAAATATATATATCTTTATATATGTATATGTATATGATATATTTATCAATTGCTTTTGCGTCTTTCATAGGCGTACATCATGATCGCTACTACCACCCCATGTGCCTATGTGCCTATCTAGAGGATAGCTTGGATGTTTCATTTCATTATAGCTTACGATGGTTAATCATCTTTGATTTAAGGTTTACCTACTCTTCTCTCTTTTCACTGATTTGACGTGGAGGGATTTGCTTCGTCACTCTCACTGAGAAGTTTGTGTTTACCGCTGCGATGGATGGAGGAAACGGGGTGAGCACGAGCACAAAATGAATATCTCATTTCAATTACCATCGTGATCACGATGACGTTGCACTCTTGTTCGCCTTCTACCACTTGACAGTTCTACACGATCTACGTCTGCCGCGCGATGCCGATCTGATCACCCGGTCGTGATCAAAGGGAACCGGTCTTCTTCAATTAGTCTTGGAAATCTTTGTTACATCAACCGCAGGATGATGATGAGCAAGATTTTGTTTTTCCTTCTCATTCTATGTTGCGGGTGAGGATGCCGTAGTCGGATGTTTTGGGAGATGCTGTATACCTAGTTCATGAATTAAAAATATAGGCATAATGAAGTGAATGTGGCGAAGAGGATTATCTTATACAGGGGGAGAATTCTTCTTTGATAGACTTGCGATGATGGATGATCGCCGGTAGCTTCCAACTAAAATTACGCACTGGATGCGTTTCGTATCATCAGGATGCTATTGGCGAGGGATGGTACGGTTTTGAACGTAGTGGAGTTAGTTGATGGATTTTATGATTTGTACGTTGTGTGTACTGTCTGGGTCTGCATATGACCAACGATTTCAAGAATAGTGGCGAAAATATTGAAAAATGTGCTTTTCTATTTATTTCACTTCTCCACTTCTCCATACTGTTCTACTGGATTAAATAAGTGTTGTCCTCACAAATCACCCATATGGAATGCAACTTATATGCGCCGCGAAGTTGATGAAGGCTTGTATGGGAAATTTTCTCTACTTTCCTGATTATGGAGTATCAGTGTGATTGACATACAATAGGACAGAAATGTGTCATAACCGCCTAAGTCACAAACGTAATCATTGAAATCTACATTTTTTTTTTTTTTGAAAATCAAAATCTATCCAAAATAGCTATTAATGTTATAGGTTCGAAAAGGGCGTTTCCCCTACACGATGAAGCTGGTTGTTAACAACTGTCAACCAAGCTAACGTTATAAACGCTATGAAATATTTGCATATTAGCCGCTTTTGGAATCGAAATTTTAATGCATCACTTCTTCCCAACGAGAGGTGTGTGCCAATTTAAAAACTCTTTATTTTTTCCAAATTTGAAATAAATTACGTTTCATTTGAACCTATAGGTGCTCCAGCTACTACAGTAACTTACCAGCCTTAATTGTTATGATATATATCAAAGTGTTTTTACATTGGTCTTGCCTTAGCAATTCAGTATTCTAAAAAGGTTTTTTAACCTGCACGTGTTGTGTATAAAAATTGACATATTAAAAATAAAAACTAAAACTAAATCTGATCTAAGTATAGAGGGAATTAATCGTTGCAATTGAGGATTACAACGGTTTTGGCCTGTAATTAATAATTTTTTTGTTGGACAATTGTTCTAAAGTTTCAACTTTTGAAATTCAATGCACCTCGGTAGTTTGTTATTATTAATTTATATAATAAAATGATTTAAAAAAATAATATTGTATTATAATATAATATAATAAAATAACATAATATCATAGTTTATTTATTTATTTATCCGTCAATCAATCAAATCGTAGACTACATATTAACATTATAACTTATGATGTTTGATTTCACAGTGCTTGTGAATAATTTTTTTTAGTTTTAGGGGCGGCATGTTTAGGTCTATCATTTCACAGTGTAGATTATAAACAGACATCATCCGATTCATGGTCCATATTTCACGTAGTTTGTGCGGTGACGATTATGTGACGAAATGTCGATTACGCAATTGACGAGAAGCTGCATAAAAATTAAGTCTTGATAATAAATAAGCTGAGTCAATGCGTTGCGAAGCGATATTGTTCACGGAAGAGACCATAGCATAATCCCGACGCTCTTTCAATGACTGAATTTTGATGAACAAGCAACGATCTTCATAAGATGTGAGTGGAAATTCTGTCCATCCGAATTTACGTAGTGCATGTAATAAAAAATTGCCTTTGGATTTGCGTTTTTCATGCCTTTTCATATAAGGTGACTAAACAACACTGCAATATTCTAATATTGGCCTTACATAGGCAACATAAAGTGTTTTAATTGTGTAAGGATCTTTAAAGTGGTTTAGTTCCAACAAACTTTTACAACACCATGTGTAGAAAACATGAACTTCGTTCTGAAACGTATTCATATCATCATCATTTCTTATCTCTAAAAAAAGTTTCATGTCATCAGCATAAATACAGTAGGGTAGAGCGCTACTTCGTCGCAATCGCCCATTTCCGTTCTTTCGATCAGAAAAGATTAATAATATCAATGATTTCACCGTGCACAAATCAATAATAGGTTTGTTCCGATGCGTTAGTTCATTAGCTACAACATAAATCCTGTTAGAGCGCATTGTATGAATATTTACGCTCATTGTTCTCAAAACAAAAGAAGCACTCCTAGTGAATCCCCTTTTTCTACGTTTATCCGTAGAACGAAGAAAATCTAATGGCATTTCAATGCATTAGGACGGAATTGAAACTCGTAGAACGAATTTAGAATCAAGAAGCAGTATTAAATTTTAAACAATATCTCAAAAATTTGTGACTCTGTATCAAATCTAACGGTACGTTTGGAAAGGTGAATAAATTTAGAAGTCAAAATATTCCATATTATATATTGTATAAACTTTTTCAGAAGAGAGAGGTAAAGTCCGGGTTGTGCTTAGTAGCACGAAAATTAGATCAAAAACCCTTTGTCCCATAAAAAAATGCGAAAGCTTTCATTACTTATTTTTGGGTAGCTTTAAACATTATTTTTACTGTTTTAATGCGAGTGTGTAATCATCTGACTTCTGAGACGATGTAAACAAAACAGTGGTTCGCGAGTAACAAAGTTGAGAAAAATGTACGCAAAGGAGGTTGTGACTAGTTTGCTGCTCGCCCCTAAAGCCCGTAAAATAAATTGCAACGATTGTGGGATGTCACCTGGCTACCGTTTACCGTATCCAACGTTCACTCCTTGATGGACCACGTCCACGGAAGCCGGGAAGTGGCCGTCCACGGTCCGCTCGCACACTGAAGGTCATCAGCTCAGTGAGAGACAAAGTGAGGCGAATTCTATCAGATCGATCCGGAAATTGGCTAAGGAAGCCGATATTTCAAAAACTACCATGCAACGGTTGGTCAAAGATGACTTGAAATGTTTGTCCAGGGCAAGAGTAAAGCGTCACCTTGTAACGGACCGAATCAAACAACTACGGCTGGAGCGCTCGAAACGTTTGGTGTCAGCATTCAAAAAGAAGCATACCATCATCGTATTTTCCGATGAGAAAATGTTCACCATCGATATCTAACACACGTACAGACAGGTTTATTTCACCGAAGATGATTTAGGATGTTCCAGAGAACGTGAAATGCAAGTTTACAACCAAACATCCGGCCGGAGTCATGGTTTTCGGGGCAGTTGCGTCCAATGGCTTGAAAATGCCTCCTGTATTTATCAAAGCTGGATTAAAAGTTAATACCGAGGTTTTCATGAACATTTTGAAGGACCATGTTCTGCCATGGATGAAAGCTAACTTTGGAGCACACCAACACGTCATTTTTCAACAGGACAGTGCACCGTGTCATACCTCAAAAAGGACTCAAGCGTGGCTTAAGGAAAACATGGAATTTTTGCCAAAGGACATTTGGCCTCCTAGCAGCCCGGCTAAGCAAGGTTGCAAAGACTCATTTCAGCTAAAATAATGTTTTTCGGAATAATAAAACCAAAAGATGGTATGATGGCATGTTTTACTTGTAACTTACAAGAAGAGGTTACAAAGTATGCGTTGGAAACATAAAACCTGTAAATTTTGCTTTCTATGAGTCACAATCAGCGATTTGCTGATCGCTGAGTGAGTGAGTGAGTGAGTGAGTGAGTTTGTGAAAAATCGCTGATTGTGACTCTCATGAAGTGAAATAAACAGGTTTAATATGTCAAACACATTCTTCGCAACCTCTTCTTGTATCCTACCAATTCAAAATTTGATCATGGCATCTAATTATTTCATAATTTAAAAAAACATTGTTTTAGCTGAAATGAGTCTTTGCAACCTTGCGGCTAAGGCCTGTGAACGTTCTCACCCCAGTGTTGGTGCCCTGAAAGCTTCCATTACTAAGGCATGGAACTCGATGACTGACTCATACATTGAGAAGGTATGCTCTCGAGTCCGTCCCCGTTTGGAGAAGGTGATCGAGAAAAATGGTGGACATGTTGAGTAATGTAATCATGAAAGGCTTAATAAACGATTCCCTAAATAAAATTATGAATTTTTTTAATCATTTCCTATGAAAAAACTTATTTGAAACTGAGCTATGGATTTTCGCATTTTTTTATGGGACATACTGTAAGCACTCAGAGATTTTTCAAAATAAGAGAGATATCGTTAACGTACAAAATGAAAAGAAGGGGTCCCAAATGCGAGCCCTGTGGAACTTCTGACGTGACTTGAATTGGGTTAGATTTTTTCTCGCTGAATCGTACAATTTGCTGACGGTCCATTAAATATAACTTAATCCAGGTGAGGAGTTTCATCTCAATTCCCATTTTTTTTCTAATTTAAAAATCAACATTGGAATATCAAGTCGAACGCTTGTAAAACGAAACGTAAAAAGTGATACATCAAGGTCGAAGGGGGTTCGTGAGCATTGCTGACGTTGCTAATAATTACATTTCTTTATTTAACGGCGGTCTCTGTTCCGCAACCTAGTGCCAATCACCGACGGACATCAATTGCCATCCATTTGCGGCAACCGAATGTGCAGGAAGGCAGTTTCCACACCCGTAGGATATCGCATCCATTCAAACACAGATGGGTCGGGATCAATGGCTTTACTTCCCTTCCTAAGGAAGACGTGACCGGAGATTTTTAAGTCTCTGAAAAATCCTAACGACCTCGGTGTGTTACGAATAATTATCTTAAAGATAAATCATTCAGCTCAATCCTTTGTAGGGCTAAGTGGTGAGACCACCACCATCATCATCATCATCATCATCATCATCATCATCATCATCATCATCATCATCATCATCATCATCATCATCATCATCATCATCATCATCATCATCATCATCATCATCATCATCATCATCATCATCATCATCATCATCATCATCATCATCATCATCATCATCATCATCATCATCATCATCATCATCATCATCATCATCATCATCATCATCATCATCATCATCATCATCATCATCATCATCATCATCATCATCATCATCATCATCATCATCATCATCATCATCATCATCATCATCATCATCATCATCATCATCATCATCATCATCATCATCATCATCATCATCATCATCATCATCATCATCATCATCATCATCATCATCATCATCATCATCATCATCATCATCATCATCATCATCATCATCATCATCATCATCATCATCATCATCATCATCATCATCGTTAGGTGAGTGTGTGAACTGCACCCCACAATGCAGAAGTATTGTCAATCTTTCCACGTCAATATATGTATTGTACAATAATTTTGGTGGGTCATCAATAATCAATACAGGGCTGCTTTTCACTGCTTTTCACTTGTAGTAACCGATGGATTCTGAGTCAAATCACAACCTGACAAAATTTGCCGAGGAACTAGCCCCTTCTGCTGCTGCATCTAAATAGCAGCAGAAAATAAGGGTAAATATTGCGTTGCGTTGCGTCACGTGTGCAACGGAGTAATTCGTACGTCGCATTCTGGCAATTGCCATGTATCTACTTTAACATTTTTATTCTAATTCCTTATGGACAACTATTTAAGAGTAAATAGCTCTTCAATCAAAGTTCATAATAGCAAAAGCATGACAATTGCCATTGATGACCACTCCCATCTTCCCCGTTAAGGATGTATATTGTTGATGTTGATATAAAACCTACTTAACGAGAGGCCAGCGACTCACCGACACCCCCTTAGATAGTTGGGTCAGGATTCGCTTAAGCAGGTGATGCGACCATAGTAATTGTTTTATTTTGTATGAGCCTGGGAGTAAACCCACGATCTGCAACTCAGTAAGCAAAAGTGGCACAATTCAAAATTTAAAACTTTATTTGATTAAGTCTTTACCAATACTGATTGCAATATAATGTATACAAATAAAAAGGAAAGGCCTCACCCTAATCAAAGATGTTACATACGGATTCATCTAAGTGAAGTTTAAATAGGTAAAAGTAGAAAAAATAACAATCTCACCAAATCAGTCCATGTGCACCCGTAGCAAGTAGCCCCGTCACGTTTGAAAGTGAGGGGAAATATTGGAACACAAACGACTGAAGTTCCGTCCATATTTCCATCAATACTTTCATGTCCATATTTTCAACAATATTCTCGGTTGGGCTATCAATACAGCCTACGGCTAAAACTCTTATTAGTAAAGCATAAAAAAAAAATCAATAATGCTTTTCACTAAAATTAATGTATCCGATGAAATATTCCGATCCAAATCACATGCACCTTGACAAAAGTTGAAAAGGAACAGGCCCCATTTGATCTGAGCTGGTTTCGTCAAACAGAAGGGGAAAATGAGGAGAAATATTGAAACATGAAATCAAACATGTTTTTTTTTTTATTTTGCGTCAATATATTCTTCAATTTTTTCATCATCATTAATTGCATCAATATAGTAGTAAATACTTTTGAGTATTGACAATATTGCATGAAAAGAATTATGCGCTTGCTGAAGGGCCGTTGCACTTGAATAAAAATGATTCGTTGTGGAAAATCATAGATAGATGGCGAGCAGGTAAAAGTGTATCAGTGGCAACGTGATCTAAACAATGCCGGCGGCGCACATCTCTACTGTCAACCCCATTCAAGTCAGTCCGCAAAAAGTATTAATAAATTACCAAGGAACCATCGCTTCCAACATTTGATCCCGTGTGGCGTGTTGCTGCCCTGGGAGCACAACAAACAGTAGAGGAAGACATATATCTTATGACAAATGATTCCAACCATTTCATTTCACTTTTTAACTCGAGAACATCAGAACGCATCTAAGCTGAACCGAAACGACCTGAAAGAGAAGAAAGAAATTGTAAATTGTCACATAAATCAATGTAAATTATTCCGATGTCTGTCTTCTCTCAACAGATTCATAAATAATTTCACTAAATTCGTTTCATTTCACCTTCTCTCGCTCTGTCAAGCTGCAGAGTGGATGTGATGTCGGAATCAGCACAGTCTCTGGGAACGACAACGATGCTAACAAACATCACAAGCACTGAAACTGAAACTGATGATGGCTGGTGTAACTGATGAGTGTCAGTTTGTTCTACACTCTGATACTGCTGGCTGTCATCGGTATCCTCAGTTGTATATTCAATTTATAGGTTTCCAAGTTCTTACATACCATCCACAAACCTACAGCTCTTATGGCTAAGCTTTAGATCGGGAGCGCCAAACGCATCTTTAGGAATCTGGGAGGAACAAGTAGTGCAACTGAGACAGCAGCTATACGAATGACTGTCGTTTCTGGCGGTAGTTTATTTTCTAAATTTACCATGATTTATTAAAGAAACTTGCTCAGTCGATCCTCTGCGTTCCGTAAATGTATGCTAGAACAAATGATTTAATGGAGGAAGCTGTGTCTTCTGCTGAACAACCTCATGAGTAATACATAATAGCGACGTTCTATATGTTGGGTATTTTTAAACAATATCGATAATAAATGTTGATGTCGACAATTTTTATACATATACTGCCAGTCATCACTCATTTGCGATTTGGTTAAACATTAAGATTTTCAATTAAAATGATCAGCCAAATATTGCTGGCAAATGCAATTTTTAATGACTATTATAATGACACAGAAAAGTATTGAAAGTATCAACAATGAATTAATATAGTAGAAATCTTTTTTTTTCTTCTTTGATTTGTTTTTCGTCGATCTTGTTTTCCGTGCTGAGTACCAATGCTACCGACGCCAGGAAGGCAGCTCCCACACCTGGACCCTACCTATCGACCCATCAAACTCATGAACCGGGGACCAACGGCTTTACTTCCCTTCCGAAGGGTTCTTCTTCTCTTTATATCTGGTGTTCTTTGAATCACTTCTTTAGTTATTATTAAATAGCTATTAATGCCAAAAAATGCATGCGTTTTAATATTATCTGGTAAGTAAAAATGACACTCTAGGCCCAGGGAAGTCGAGAAAACTTTAAACCCGAAAGAGTTTCTAGACCGGCCGAGAATCGTATTGCTACGATGGCTTGGTAATACCGTGCGTCAACTGTTTACACAGGGCAAACTTCTGATTTCAAACCATCACGTAAAATCTTCCTTCGTTTAATTTTAAGCTATAGTTGGCATAAACAATGCAATTGAATACAAGCTTGCAAAGCTAATTGATGCGATATTGTGCTTAAATTTCCATTTAATATCGTTAAAATGTATGTTTCGCAGAAAATAACATGAATTTTTTAAACGAGGTTTTCTGGTTTTCCAATCTCTGAAAACAACGCATAATAAAATTATGTAATAGTGGAACGAACTGCTTCGGCTCTCAAGACTCTATTCCCAGTACGGGGATGCTACCTAGAAAACTTATCGCGAAACCACCCGAAATATGCTCTGAAATGAAATGTATCATGCTGCAGAAAATGAACATTATAAGTTATTGTTTATCACACGCTTCAAATATAGTCTCGAAGGGCCAATGCCGTTTAACTCATGCCAGTCCAGAAGATTTCTCGTTGACGCGTTTTCAAAATAAGTCCTACTGCGTTATCTGACTCATAATGAAGATACATTATATCAGTGGGATCGCATGCCTCGTCTAAATTACCATAGCATAATGAACTATACATTAGACGAGTTATATTTACGATCCCGCTGATACATCATATATTGTTTATGAGTCAGTTAACACAGTAGAACCTAGCATGTTGAATACAGTCTAAATTTATTTAAAAAAATATTAAATCGATAACTTTGTAGGCTGAATGTTGGCTTCGGTAATGTCTTTAATCTAAATAAAGCCATCGAGCGCCCATCTTTGGTCAAACGATGATCTGAAACAGGATTAATGTGCATGCAAAATATGAGCGCTCAAGGGTTTCTTGTACCCTGATGATAATAGATAAAAATGTTTCCGAAGCCGTCAGATAACCCTAATTATGTTTCAAAAGATGCCTAGTTGAACTGTCAAAAAAAACATATGAAAGAGAAATAGTGAGCACATGGTATAGCTTAAATAAATGTTGACTATTTCATGCGGGATTAATCATCATAAGACGGACGGAAAAGTTATGGATCATCTGTAATACTATGCATACTAAGATTGTTATAGAGGAATTTACGTATTCTCGGCAACCTAAGCAGCGACCTTCTTTCTATAGCCTTTTTCTCTAAGGAACGCACACATATGCAGTATTGGTTTGTTTACAATCTTTTGCTGCCAGCTGCTCTAAAAATTTCAGTCGAAAGAATTGTCAAAAACTGTTTTGAAACTCTTTTACAAAGCTCCAATCTTCTCTAGTGAGAGCGAGTATTGTCGGCAACCAGTTTTTCTTCGGCAACCGTTCCATTTGAACTGCATAACTGCAAAAACCCATAATTAAACATCAAATCCCATAAAATTGAAAACTTAAGTCCGGCGTTGGGAAAAAATCAAAAAAATCAAATCTCACCAATGCCCAAGGACATAATTGATTTTTGTAGACAAAAATCAACAAACAAGCAACTGCGGATGATATTATAACAGTTTCATGATGTTTACTTTACATCCAAACGTGACCCGAAATTACCAAAACTGCTGGAAGCAGTTGCTTCGTGTCTTCCATCGGTGAAGAGTAAAGAGATATAGCAAACTATTTTTTCTCTCTCAAAGAAAACGATGTTTATTGTTTATTAATTTATTTGATAAGGCTCAATCGAATTAACTTTACAGAGCCGAGGATTCTTGGTCACTATACAATACATCTTAAAACGATAGTCAAAAGGTACAACACAATAAACACTTTATCTTCCGCTATCCAAAAAGCCTCCTCCATCAGAACTGGAGCCGCTTCCAGTAGTTTCATTGTATGGCAAATTGTTGTACGCCAACGAAGGTCAGAGCGTGTCCATTGTAGCAATGGACGCAGAACGTGGTCAGCACTCACACACTCATCACTAAACGGTTGCTTTCCAAAGTCGACGACGCATCGACCGAAAGAACTGCTAATGAAGAACAATGAGGAGGACCACACAATGGTTGCTGCCGAGAAAACAGGCGATCGTGTAGCACACATCGAAAGTGGCCTGCTTTTGTCGACAGCCGAGTGAACACTCAAGAAAGAAAGAAAACGATGTGTAACGAAATCATTTCTGATTCGAGTAAACTCTCAGCTTCATGTTTACATGTTGTAAATAGTCTCGAACTATAAAAGCAGCTTATAAAATCAATGTGAAGCATGATGTTTTGATATTGAGGCCGCATGAGGCGAAAAAACTATCATTTAATTGCTGATTTTGCCAACACTTCTTGTCATAATAATGTCACGGGCCACAATGGCTTGGCCTGAGCTTGTTTCGAAAAGCTCAAAGCTGCACTGTACAGTTTTTATCGCGGTTCACTTCAATGTGTAATTTTTTCATGAATCTGATGTTTATTCGACTGATAAATGTTCAAGAACCAGTGTGACAAAGATATGAGAACATTTAACCTAATTTCTTACATCATCTGTAATGTAATGTAATGTAATGTAATGTAATGTAATGTGATGTAATGTAATGTAATGTAATGTAATGTAATGTAATGTAATGTAATGTAATGTAATGTAATGGTAGTTCATACAATGAACATACAAGTTTTTTTTTTCAGAATGAAGATTTTCGAATTTTCTTTAACTTCTTTAAAACTGATTGGAAAATGAAGATAATAAACTAAACAAATAAATAATTAAACTGCAGTCCATTTGGAAACACAAAGCTCGATAATGTAGCTAACATAACAATTACAACATTATTTGAAAAATCTTCCGTCGACCACATTACGGAATCAATACATGCGGTGGCACATTACAAATTCTTCATACTTTTAATGCAAATCTGTTATAGAATTTTACACTTCCTGGTTAGGTGAAGATTCTTAATTGAACTACAGTACTGGTGGAAACAAAGGGATTACTATTTTTTTTATCATTTGATCTTAATATAACTTTTTTATTTGCAATGTTGGAATTTTGTTGTCCTTGGACCAAATGCATTGCTTTTTATCTTTTTCGATCTGCAAATTAAAAGCAATATATTGTTCATATTTTTTTTATTCTCGAATATTTATAGTAGCAAAAAATAATCCTCAAAAATATTAAAATTTCTCAAGATCGTGAACGTGGATTTATAATATTTCGTGTGACCTATTTCTGCAGCCATTAATGTTTGTAATCGTTGTGGCATGCTATCAGATGAGTTTCAACGATTCTCTGACAAACACTTTTAATGGCTTTTCAGAACTTATTTGTGTTCGAAACTTGGCCTTTGTCAACCTGTTTGTTATGAAACAACCTTTTTTGTTTGCAGATCGAAAGAAGATTAAAAATAAAGCATTTTGTCTGAAATCACCAACATTCTATCACCGCAATAATAAGGTTATTATGACCAAAAATCATCATGAGCACTTTATTTCTGCCAGCACTGTAAAACAAACCATAAGTAACAATAAGAGTATTGGGTGCTCTCGTACTATACCGAGTTTTAAAGATGCATCTAGAGAAATTTCTGCAGGAAAAATATTGTAAATGCGGCATAAACCCAATAAGTTTTATTTTCATCGATACAACAAATCTTTTTAAATGCTAATAAAATTGGGATACCTTTATTTTTCCAACATCAATAATTAAAACTATGAATAGTTTAGAAACTAAAAATGACGCAATTTATTTGCAAAAAAAAATCACTAAAAATGCAACCGTTCCTTACCAGCGACTCATACGTTATATCGTCGCACCGATTGTCCATTCAGATCAAGGACAAAAGTTGGCAGTGTAGCTTTTCATCTTGCCGCTTCGAGGAGTAGCTGCCACAAGAAACAAGATGTTCTGAAACAGAGCATACACGAAGAGTGCACTCGGTTGACAGCTATATAGACATCTCTGTTGAATAATTGCTGCCTTCTTGCTTATGATATTTGCTGGCTAGTCATCCACACGTCTGTCTGTCACATGCCATCTTCTTCTGGATGGGCGGCCAGTGCAGATTACAAATTAATCTCAGCCAATAGACTGCCTACAGATGGGTGCGCGCAGCTGTAACGCAATGTTCACCATTGCTAACGGATGCCCCTCCTCTGTGCAGCTCCGAACAGGCACGTCGATGTATTATCATTACCCACATATTGCCTGCTGGTCAGGGCACATAATTCATTTCCAGATCATCAGGAACCTACCCGAGTCGTGCAGCAGCCACTGGCGATGGGCAAACATGATTTATAATAATTGCCCATAAATCAAATCGTTCGTATTGGAAAATGGCTGAACAAGTGTTATTCTCTGCTATTTTCTGTGAGTTCAAAATGTTGTAAATTAGTTTTATTTGAGCATTGATCAATTGATAATTTTAAATAATAAATAGACATTCGAAACATATAACAATAACAATCAAAAATAAATACCACCACCTTCCTAAAAACACCTTTAACGAACATCAAACATTCCGACTCGCTTGCAAACACTTGAGCACCGCAGAAAAGACTCAAATGAACATCAACTCAAAATCCCAGCAACATGACAGTTTCCATTTCTCAAACACAATGACCAGAATGTCACAATACTTCATCATCGCTTATTTGCTTTAACTTAACTGTCATGACCTTAAATATAAATGTTGTCGTTCTGCACTCCTCGGATCAACTGAAAAACAGCGAGCAACCGTCGTCTTCTCTGCTTATACGTAGATGCTTGAAAATGGTCGGATGCGTCTCTGGTGACGAACTGCCACAGACACAGACTGCGACCGAAAAATTGAATGAAACATGACTTGAATTTGTGCGCCGAAAGAATGTGTCCGCTTTTCCTCCATCCGTCACATGTCAAACAAGATGAATGACTGACAATTTCAAGAATGATTTGAAAGAATTCCTGCCCCCTCCCCTTCGCGTATTCGCTGAGCACAATAAGCCGATTAACAAGCGATTCTTCATGCTGACAACTGAACCGGCTCTGTTTGACGTGTTGAAGACGATGGAATCGACGGCAAAGAGGATTGAACTTGCACAAACGACAAACAGAGGGAAACAACACACAAAGAGCGGAAAACAGAAGCTCAAAATTAAAAATCCGAGGGAAAAAGTGCTAAGTGGTTGTGAAACTTATTTCGGTGCTAAACGAAGACAATATATGACATGGGTGGTGTTTCGGTGCTTGGAAATGCACTCGTCCAATTTTTAACACCGGCTCAGTTTTTTTTTTATCAAAAGAAGAATCATACCAATAGCCCATAAAGATTAAACATCCCTGAGTCAGTGAGCCACTCAACCTAAACGAGAATAATAAAAACAAATACCTACATATGGGAAGCTGTTCGGCACAAATTTCTTTCTAAGGACTGAAGGATAGAACATTAATCGATATGTAGTCAAGCACGAAATGGTTAAATTTTCAGATAAAGTGTGCATAGGTAGGAGGGATTTAATTGTAAAAAAACACGTTGGAGAGAATGCACAGTAGGGTTGGTTTGCATGGTGGATCCAACTCCCTGTTCACCACTACTCTTTCGATCTGTATTGAGGTGCCTAACAACTAACCACTTCATTCGAGCAGTTAAAATGACGTTTACTACCACTCGAACTTTGAAATAAAACAATATTTTGAGATTTTTTCTTCTAGAACCTCGAGTAGAAAGTCACGCCAAAATTGCTTGACAAAGTGGTCAACTGTGCCGAATTTGAGCGAAAAAATATTGTGCACAAACTCCTGTAAAATCCGGAGTGGTCCGGTTCCAAGCTGGCTAAAGTGCTGAAGATGCCGAAAAAAACAGTGTGTCGAGTGCTCAAAACCTACAAGGAAACCCTGAGTGTGGAAAGGAATCTGCGGATCTACGAAAAAACTGGAACCTGCGATTGTCAGCCAACTTTCAAACGGTGCGGAACATCCTTGCCAGGGAAGGATACAAGTCGTACAAAGTCAGTAAGCATCCGAACCGGCACAGGAAGCAGAATTCCGTGACCAAAAAGGGTGCAAGGCTCTTGTACGACCGTGTTTTCACGAAACACAAGAGCTGCACTTTGTACGATGACGAAACATATATCAAACTCGATTTTAAGGTGCTTCTCGGTCAAAAGTTTAACATCACGGCTGAACGTGGACATGTGCCGAGAAGATTCAAGTTCGCGAAAAATCCATGATTTGGCAAGCGATTTGCAGTTGTGGCCTGAAAATGGAACCATTCGTCACATCCTCGACGATGACATCCCAAGTTTACATCAAAGAATGCCTGAAAAAGCGTATATTGCCGTTCATCCGAAAGCATAGGGGCAAAGTCATCTTTTGGTTCGATTTGGTCAGCTGCCACTGCTCCAAAGTGGTTCTGGAGTGGTATGTTGCCAACAAGATCGATTTTTCCCCCAATCTAATAAATCCTCCGAATTTCCCGGAATTTTGACCTATCGAAAAATACTGGGAAATTCCTAAGCAGCGACATCGACGAAGCGGCGGGGCAGTCACAGACATCCAGCAAATGCGGGCAAAATCGAAGAAATGCGCTGATTCTACGTCCGTTTCCACTATGCGGGCGCTGATGGGCTCCATCAAGAGGAAGATTCGGGTTTTCTTTCGAACTTGAGAAGTGTAACCATCTAATGCTGTAAGTTTGAAGTTTTAATAAAAAATACTGTAAAGCAACCATTAATGGACTTTTTAAACATATTGAATTACGAATTACAGGTCTTTTAATGCGCATCAATTTACTTATAGCCAGCCTTTAGTACGATGGTGATCTACCTCGAACAAATGTCGATTACGCAATTGACGAGACGGCACATAAACATTAAGTCTAAATAAGCTGAGTCGTTGCGTTGCAAAGCGATATTGTTCACGGAAGAGACCATGGCAACGCTCTTTCAATACCTGAATATTGATTAACAAGCAACGTGCTTCATAAGATGGCAGAGAAAATTCTGTCCATCTCAATTTACGTAGTGCACATAAAAAAACTGATTTTGCATTAACTCTATTCGTTCTTCATGTCTTTTCATATAAGGTTTTCATATTGGCCTCACATAGGCAACATAAAGTGTTTTAATTGTGTAAGGATCTTTAAAGTGGAAACAAAAACGCTTTATAAAATTAAGCATATTACCTGCTCAATGAATTATTTACTTATAATGATCCACAAATGTTAATTAGGAATCAAGAGTAACTCTTAAATCCCTTATTTTAACACATCTTTGAACAATTTGTTTACCTAATGTAATACGAATATCTGATTAGCTTTCTACTGTACGTTATAAGATGAATTTATGTATGTGCCCGGCCTTGCTCGGGATTCAATATTAGCTTGATTAGCACCGATTAAAAAAAATGCTATATTTTTTTGCTTCATTTGTATGGGAACCCCCCCCCCCCCCTTACAGAAAGGAGAGGGGTATCGAACCATCATAAGAACCTCTCCCGGCCCCAAAAATCCCTGCATGAAATTTTTCACGCCAATAGGCTCAGTAGTTTCCGAGTCTATAGGGGTCCGACAAACAGACAGAAATTCATTTTTATATAAGGCACATGGCTCTAATGTTGGCCTATAGATCTAAGATTTGGTCCATCGTTGAAAATCTGCTATTTATCAATTGTATCTAGATGAACGCGTCATTGGGACGGTACTAATGCATATTTTTGGTCGCTACTGAAAGTTTAGTCGATTGCTGAATTTATGTATGGGCCCAAATAAGTGGCATTTAGGCCGACATTACATCCATTTCCCCTACATAGATTTAGTTCCAACAAATTTTTGCAACACCACGTATCAAAAACATGAACTTCATTTTGAATCGTATCCATATAGGGTTTTTGATCTAATTTCCGTCCTACTTAGTTCAACCCGCGCTTTACCTTCCTTTTCTGAACGATTTTAAACAAAAAATAGAAAATTTCTGTCAAAGATGACTTCTAAATTTATTCACCTTTTCATATGTACCGTTGGATTTGATAAAGAGTCACAAATTGTTGAGATATTGTTTAAAATCTAATACTGCTTCTTGATTCTAAACTCGTTCTACGAGTTTATTTTCCGTCCTAACACATAGAAACGCCATAAGATTTTCTTCGTCCTACGCATAAACGTAGAAAAAGAGGATTCGCTAGGAGCGCTTCTTTTGCTTTGAGAACAATGAGCGTAAATATTCACACAATGCACTGTAACAGGATTTATGTTGTAGCTAATAAACTAACGCATCGGAACAAACCTATTATTGATTTGTGCAAATCATTGATATTAGTGATCTTTTCTGATCGATAGAACGGAAATGGGCGATTACGACGAAGTAGTGCTCTACCCTAATCATCATCAGCAAAATTAAATTTTTACAGCTTTGCAGTGTTCTGCGTTGTGCGGCTTATGTTCGAATTGCGCATAATACCCTTGCATAATCATTTTAATTGTAATCGTTTTTAAAAATCACCACAATAACACTACCGTAACATACCCCTAGTAACCAACAGTTCTGATAAAAGGCTATGTATGGCTTAAGCAGCTTGGTTGAAGGTGGTCTATAGAACTCTAAGCAGCCTCATTTTTAAGTCGTTATAAGAACTTGAAAGTTCCGATACCATAATTGAAGAGCATTCTAAGCAGCCTCTGGCGGAACTTGAAAGGAACTTTTAGAAAATAAATTTAAAAAAGGATTTTGTCCTCTGCACCAATTTTATATATCAAAAGTTCGCAATTTTATGAAAGTTATTTTTCTTAAGGCAGGTATTAATGTTTATTGGTTTATCAGCATTAGTAGTATAATTGGAAGCTGTTTGAGGAACTAAACTCAGTCCTCCAGCGTGAGAGCCCCAGCACGAACCGATACGTCATCTGAGATATATTAAAGTGAGCTGTTGTCTCACCTACTGTTGCAGTTTCCAGTGCCAGCTGACTGACTTGAATACGAAACACAACACCTTGATAAATTTTAAATTGGTGTGTGCCCGCTTGGTGTTCCAACATATTTGTGGCGCAGTGGTTAGCGTGCGTAGATCGCATGCCCGAATACACGGGTTCGAATCCAGGAAATTATTTTTTAATTTTTTTATGTTTGGAAAGAATGTTGCATAAATATAAGAATTATGATTTATTCGGGCCACTGATCATTTCATATTTACGTACATTAAATTGTGTTACTAATAAAGACTTGTGCAGATTGTTTCATATCGCTTGAAAGTTCTGTCGGAACTTTATTTGAACTTTATGGAACTTGAAAGTTCTGTTAGAACTTTATTCGAACTTTATGGAACTTGAAAGTTCTGTCGGAACTTTATTTGAACTTTATGGAACTTGAAAATTCTGTCGGAACTTTATTTGAACTTTATGGGACTTGAAAGTTCTGTCTGGACTTTATTCGAACTTGATGGAACTTGAAAGTTCTGTCGGAACTTTATGGAACTTGGAAGTGATTTTAATCGTTAAATGCGGAACTTTTGGTTACTTGGGACTCCATGGTCAAAACCGAATGTAAGAAAACAAAAAATAACGGAAAAATCTAAAACCATTAAGTGCACTCGCGAACATTCCTGCAACAACTCCATAACATTCGAAAACCGGTCTTCTTTAAATAGTTATAATACAAATAAAGTCCTGCCAATTTAGGATCGGTACGCTTCTTTTTGTCCGGTACAGCGATCCTAATGGTTAGTTATGGAATCTGACAGAACTTTGTTTACTTTGTCTTTCTCTTGTAAAGATTAAAAAAAAAAGTTTTTGTTTTCTTGAATTGCCACGCGATGGAAGAAAAAAGGAGATAATAAATTTTGCACACAAGATATAAAAAACCAACATGGTCGGGTACGAGGTTCGCAAAGGAGTTTAAAATGGCCAAAAACACCGTACAGGCCTATATGCCTGCTGGATACACTCGGAAAACTCTTGGAGAGAATCATCCTAAACAGGCTGACGAAATGCACGGAGAGTGAGCATGGATTTTCGGAGAGGCAGTTTGGACTCCGGAAGGGGAGATCGACAGTGGATGCAATTCGGACAGTGGTCGAGAGAGCCGAGAAGCCAAAAAGAAGCAGAGAGGAGATCGATATTGCGCCGTGATAACGATCGACGTCAAGAACGCGTTCAACAGCGTCAGCTGGGAGACCATCGCGTTGCATAGAATGAGAGCCCCTGATTACCTAAGCAGGATCCTGAGGAGTTATTTCCAGAACCGGGTTCTGGTCTACGAGACAGACATGGGATAGAGATCGATTAGGAACACATCGGGAGTTCCACAAGGCTCCATCCTTGGTCCAACGCTCTGGAACGGGATGTAAAACGGCGTGCTAAAGCTGAAGCTGCTCAAAGGAGTTGAGATCGATGGCTTTGCGGACGACGTCGTCTTGACGGCAACAGGTGAGACGCTGAAAGAGATGGCGTTGTGTTGGCGACCGAGGCGATCGGCATGATTGGTAACTGATGCAAGGATCGAAGCTGCAGATAGCCCACCACAAAATGGAAGTGCTATTGGTCAGTAACTGTAAAGCGGTACAGCGGACAGAAACCACCGTCAGAAGCATGCCATAGCCTCGAAGCGTGTGTTGAAATACCTGGGAGTGATGATCGATGACCAGCTAAACTTCAACAGCCACGTCGAATATGCCTGTGAGAAGGCCAGAACGCTATATCTAGAATCATGCCGAACAACGCTGGTCCCAGCAGTAGCAAGAGGTGTCTTCTGGCCAGTGTGTCGTCGTCGATACTGAGGTATGGAGGTCCAGTCTGGGTTGCAGCACTGGAAACGAAACAGAACCAAAGGAAACTGAGCAGTACGTTCCGGCTTATGGGCATGTGAATCGTGAGTGCGTACAGAACCATCTCGTCGGAAGCAGTATGCGTTATCGCCGGTATGATCCCTATCGGCATCACCCTGGTGGAGGACAGCGAGTGCTATAGGCGGAGAGAAGCCGGAAGAGTAAGGAAAGTTGTGAGAGTGGAGTAGTTGGCTAAGTGGCAAAAGGAGTGGAACACGACGGAGAACGGTAGATCGACACATAAACTAATACCGATTCCTTCGACCTGGGTGAAAAATAAACACGGAGAAGGCAACTTCCACCTAACGCAGTTCTTGTCTAGCCACGGCTGTTTCAGGAAATACATGCATCGGTTCGGACACGCAGCGTCACCCCTCTGTCCGAAGTGTGGCAATGTCGATGAAACGCCGGAGCATGTGGTCTTCGACTGTCCAAGGTTCGAGGCAGTGCGAAGGGAGATGCCCGTCCTTAACGTGGAGAATGTCGTCGTTGAAATGTGTCGAGAGGAACTTGGAATGCCGTCAGCAGGGCAGTCACACAGATCATGTCGGAGCTGCAGCGTAAATGGAGAGAAGATGCAGCGATCCAGCAATGCCAGCTAGCGCTGAGAGTATGACAAGTGCGTGAGCACAGCCACACCCCGAAGTAGTCGCTTCACCGTGGTTCCGCGGGATTCAAGTAGAGGAGAGAGTAAGAAATAGGTTTTACTGGAGCTGTACTAGGCAACTAGTGGATACCACATCGTGCCAACTTCACTACAGGCCAGGCTTTTGAAGCTTTCCTAAACCTTACTATGAAAAAAAAACACACACACACAACAACAAAGCGTGGTGAAAACCAGGCGAACCCAGAAAGGCGAGATGCTATTTGAACTGAAAAGGAATCCTACGGTTAAGAGCGCAGCTTTTAAGGAGTCGTCTCTTGTTGGGACGGCGAACGTAAGAGCCTTATCCCAGGAGTCAGTGGTCGAGTGCAGGGATCAGGACGAGATCACAACGGAAGACGAGTTGAAAAGTGCGCTGAAGGTGCAATGCAACCTGGGAGACAATGGCAATGGCAATTCGGTTGAGGAAGGTGTATGGTGGCACGCAGTCTTTCTTCGGACGCAGCTGACGAGCTGCTGAAAACAGGCCGAATCAAGGTTGGGTGGTCAGTGTAACCGTTGAAAGCTATTCCTCGGGTGTGGAGAGATGCTACAAATGCATGGGCTTCGGTCACCAGGTGAGAAACTGCAAAGGCCCTGACAGATCTGATCTGTGCAGGAAATGCGGAGAGAAGGGACACGTTGCAAAATACTGTACAAAGCAACCGAGGTGCATGATCTGCAAAAATGAGGACGGAAACGGCCATGTGACGGGAAGTTTCAGGTGCCCAGAGTTCAAGAAAGCGATGGTGGGCCAACAATAATGGAGGTAACCCAAATAAATCTCAATCATTGCAACACAGCACAGCAAATGTTGTGGCAGTTGACAACGGAAACAAAGTGTGACGTTGCTAGCATTGCAGAGCCATATCGAGTTCCTCTCGATAATGGTAACTGGGTGGTTGATAGAGTAGGAATGATGTCCATACAAGTCATGGGCAGGTATCCCATTCAACAAGTGGTGGCGGGCTCAAAAGAAGGTTTAGTGATCGCCAAAATCAATGGAATCTATGTATGTAGTTGCGCACGCACGCATCCCCGAGATCGACAATTGAGCAGTTCTACCAGATGCTAGATGGGCTCACCGGAGAGCTCATTGGACGGAGACCAGTCTTCATCACAAGAGATTTCAATGCTTGGGCAATGGATTGGGGATGCAGATGTACCAACGCAAGAGGGTATAGCTTGCTGGAAGCTCTGGCAAAGTTGAACGTCAGTCTGGCCAACTTAGGAACCATCAGCACCTTCCGCAAAGATGGTAGGGAATCCATTGTCGACGTCACTTTCTGCAGTATGTCGCTAGTGGCAAGTATGAACTGGAGAGTGTGCGAAGAGTAAACCCATAGTAACCATCAGGCGATCCAGGACAGTATTGGCGAACGGATGCCGGTGGAAATGCGGAGGACAAAAGTAAGCGAGCGAAAAGGGAAGACTAAGGCATTCAATAAGGATTTCTTCACCGAAGCTCTAAGGGTAGACAGCAGCGTCCCGGACCTAAGCGCAAACGAGTTAACCAAATCATTAACAAGGGCATGTGACACAACTATGCCGAGAAAACTAGAGCCAACGAACAGGTGGCGTCCAGCTTACTGGTGGAACGAGGAAATTAGCATCCTCCGTGCTAGTTGTCTTCTAGCCAGAAGGCGCGTTCAGAGAGCAAGAACTGATGCAGACAGAGAGAAGCACAGGGTGGTGTTCCGAGTGGCCAAGGCTGCACAAAAACGAAAGATAAAGCTGAGCAAGTCAAACAGTTTCCAGGAGCTATGCCGAGATGCCGATGTGAACCCCTGGGACAACGCATACCGAGTCGTGATGGCGAATATCAGAGGTCCAACGATGCCGGTTGAAACGTGCCCCAACAAGCTGAAAGTCATCGTGCGGGGACTTTTCACACAGCATGACCCAACGACCTGGCCACCTACACCATATGGCGAGGAAGATGGAGACAGCGTTGATCAACTCCCCAACGAGGAACTCCTAGCAGCAGCGAAAGGGTTGAAGGCGACGAAAGCTCCCGGCCCAGATGGAATTCGTAACGTGGCGTTGAAGGCGTGATCCAGACGTTCCCGGACATGTTCAGGATGGTGCTGCAGAAATGTCTGGACGAGGGTCAGTTTCCTGATAGGTGGAAGCTATAAAAGCTGATGAAATTCACGGAGAGTAAACACGGATTGTCGGAGAGGCAGTTCGGATTCCGGAAAGGGAGATCGACGATAGATGCAATTCGGACAGTGATTAACAGAGCCGAGAAAGCTTCCAATCAGAAGCGGAGATGAGATATGCGCATTAAGCCAAAACCGTCAGGGGGACAGTATTCATGTTAACACTAAAGAGTTTATTTTGATAACATTACCTCCTAAGTTGCCAAAAGCCTAGCGAAGCCAAACCTAATTGAAAAATTCTAAGAATCTCCTGCCACGTGTTGCATTCTGATTGGATCATGCAATCAACTAATCAGCAGTCAACCTGCAGCCACTATGACATCATAATTTGCCTAGAAAGAGTTAACCAAAAAGTCGTATAGAAATATGGCAAAAGATTACGTTTAGTAGCGTAGTCCTACGTCAACAGTTCGTACAACCCCATAGGACTGTCCATTGTAGTTTTTTATGGACTGATGAAGTACTTCCTGAAGGTTTTTGACCGAATGAGCAGGAAAAGATCTAATTCTTTCATTCAACTTTTTTAAATATTAGCACATGGCATCACATAGGAATCATGCATTAATTACGTCACGTAAAATTGAGAAACAATTGACCACTCCCCCTATCGTCACATTTTTCCTATATATAATGCATTGTTTATATTTTTAAAATATTTCACCCCCTCCTCCCTAAAGCGTGACATAGTATATACATCACCTCTTATGAACGATTTCGATTAAGGTGTTTGGCTGTGAGATCCTTATTCTCGTAACCACTTGGAAACTTTAAGTGTAAAAACAACAGCTTTCACGACACGTACCACAATAGAACGGTTACTCCACGTTTGTTGTACTGCAGCATACATGAAGTAGCAATTTCAGGTGAAATCGGGCATTATTTTCCGAGATTTGTGTAATTGAAAATTCGAAGTGGAAGTGTGTGTATGGCCTACGTGGTAGCCATTTGTGAACTCTACAAGGAATCACCTTAACCATGGAAAATTTTACTACACTTCAATTTTATCTAACGCCTGTGCCTGTTCCTGAAAAAATAATCGATCATAGCTGAAACAGCAGATACAACCTGAAAGCAAAACGTGTTCTTTTAGAAAAGGTCAACTTGATGTTCTAATATATATAATACAGTGTTTCAAAACAAATTTATGAACTTTTCAAGTGACCTGTTGTAGGTTGTTAGTCTAGTCAAGTAAAGCATGAAATCAAATTTTAAATTGTTCGAACAACCCCAACATATAAAGCAGCACCGGTGGTGTAGTGTTAAGCATGATTTCCTCTCAGCTCAATGGGCCTGGGTTCAATCCCAGTCGGGATTTTCTGAGGCATACCATCCCTGATCACGCCTAGGGAAGTCCGTTGGTCCCCGGTTCATGAGTTGATGGGTCGATAGTTGGTAGGGTCCAGGTGAAGGAGCTGCCTCCCTGGCGTCGATAACAATGGTACTCAGCAGAGTACTGCGGAGTCAAACGATTTTATTTTGCAAAATTGCTTGAAAATTTTCTCATGCGTACATTTGTTTTGATATTTCTCAGTTCTTTCCCGCCAAAAGCTCTGAGCCAGGAGTGCACGAGCCTCTATGACTCTACTAAAGTTTGTTTACGAACCTGTTTCGCCAACGTATGTTTTATTGTGATTGAAAACCAAGCTGAGACATAAAAACTGTGCTGGTTTATATGCTCTTGTTGCGTATTTAGCCTATTGGTTTCTGTTGTTGATCTAACAATTAAAATATGTTACGAAAAATAATGGTTGATTTCTATGAGATAACAATATTTGACAGTGGATAAGAAGAGAAACTACTTTTGAGGCTTCTGAATGTTTGGCTCTCAATCAACAGTGCATGCTGGCTCCCAGTTAAAAATCACATTGAGTGAGTTTGCAGTACCCAGGTACTCAGTACTGAAAACAAGATCGACGGAAAACAAATCAAGGGAAATTTTGTGCTCAAAACCTGTGTCAAAGACCGGAAGACGATGCGAGTTGATCCTGAAAAGTGTTTTTTTTTCCTTTGATTTGTTTTCCATCGATCTTTTTTTTAAATTTATTTAACGTCGGTCTTTGTTCCGCAATCTAGTGCCAATCACCGACGGACATCGATTGCCATCCATTGACGGCAATCGAATGTGCAGGAAGGCAGCTTCCACACGTAGGATATCGCACCCATTCAAACACACATGGGTCGGGACCAACGGCTTTACTTCCCTTCCGAAGGAAGACGTGACCAGAGATTTTTATGCCTCAGAAAAATCCCACCGACCTCGGCTGGGATTGAACCCAGACCCATCGGGGTGTTAGAAAGCAGTCACGCTTACCACTACACCACCGGCGCCGATCTTGTTTTCCGTGCTGAGCACCAATGCTACCGACGCCAGGGAGGCAGCTCCCACACCTGGACCCTACCTATCGACCCATCAACTCATGAACCGGGGACCAACGGCATTACTTCCCTTCCGAAGGAAGACGTGATCAGAGATGTTATGCCTCAGAACATCCCGGTGGCGCCGACTGGGATTGAACCCAGACCTGCTGGGGTGATAGGCAATCACGCCTACCACTACACCGCTTTTTTTCTGAAAAGTTGTTAGTATTTTATTAAATAAAAATAAAATGAAAGATTAAAAATAAAAATCAGTCAGTTCAATGATATAGTTTTTGACAATATAATCGTCTTCTCATTTTCTGCTTGACTTCTTTATTCAACGTTGCTTCCACAATCTAGTGCCAATCACCCATGGACATCGATTGCCATCCATTGACGGCAATCGAATGGCAAGGGAGGTGGATTCCACACCTGGGTAGAGATATCGCACCCATAAACACATGGGTCGACACCAACAGCTTAACTTCCCTTCCGAAAGAAGACGAGACCAGATATTTGTTCGCCTCAGAAAAACGCAACACCCTTGGATGGAATTTAACCCATACACACTGGTGTGTGAAAGCAGTCACACTTACCACTACACCACCACCGCCAGGATGAATAGGTCAACCAGCAGCAAGCATTTTAAGCAAACAAACACATTCATGCGCTAAGTAGAGAAAAGCCCCATAGAACTGCGGGCATTGCACTTGGTTGACGATAATACGTATAATTCCCTATATCAAGGATACTAACAGGTAGTAGAAGTAGTTTCGCAAAAATTAATTCAAATCTAATAAATTATGTATGCTGGATTGTCAACATATCTAATTCAGTTTCATTTATTATTCAAAATTCCAACATTTGCTAGCGATGCGTACCAACATAAATATAACTCTGATGAAGATGAAGGTCCTATATTAATTTTACCAGTTCACAAGAAGGTCAGATACATCTTTCATCGGCAACGTGCAAAAAAAACGATGACCAAAAATGTGCAACAAAGCGCTGAGCCCTGCCCTGCCAGTGAAACTGCACTATTCGGCCAGCTTAAGGTCAATAAATTATTGCTTTATGCACTTTCGAAAATCGCTTTCAAAAGTGGAGGACACCGGAGGCGAAGAGTCGTAAAGCATAATTAAGGTTCAAGGCAACGATAAATTACTGTGCTACTCTGAATCGACGGGAGCGGGATTTTCTGTTGAGGCCATTTTTCACTTCCTAGGAAAAGTGGACAAAGAATGCGCACTGTGAAATAATAATGTGTGTAATAATTTACCAGCCACATCTGTGATCCTGAAATTGTCCTTTTATGCATAGGGTGGAAATCCATTGGAATTGTTATTGGGATGTTTTCGTTGTAAAGTTAGTCCTTCCTTAGATGCAATAAACGAGGAATTAATGCTTTACATTTGATCTAAAAAATCTTCAAATTCATTCTACAAATTAAAAACTAATAGAAAAATCAACAAAGTTTGAAGTATTTTTACACGGTTTTTACGCGTTTTTTACACTGTTTTTTACACGGTTAGTACCACTGAGTCGCGATTTACACAGTAGGTTTTGAACGATTTCTCGACAACGATTAAACCTATCGACTTGATTTCAATCACATTATCCCCTTCAAGCTATACACACAAAATCACGGCCTCCCTGTTCGGTAATTTTTTACTGGGTTTTTGAACAGCTGAAAAAGTCAGTAAACTTAAAAAAATTGTAAAAAATTGTATAAAAGTGATTTTTTCTTGAAATTTATACAGACTGTATTCTTATTACATTTATTTGATGATAAAAATAAAATATGTTAAAATTGTTCGTTGCATTACGTGTGACCGTTATTTTCAGTTTACTGACTTTTTCAGCTGTTTGAAAACCCAGTAAAAAATTACTGACCCCAGTAAAATAATCTCTGTGTGTAGGTAATCGAATGGCATACTTTTAAAAAATCACAATTTTTGGTGTAAATACAGAAAATTTTAAAATGTGTGCATATGGACCATAGCATTCCTTGATTTGTTTTCCGTCGATCTTGTTTTCCGAACTGAGTACCAATGCTACCGATGCCAGGAAGACAGCTCCCACACCTGGACTATACCACCATGGACCGGGGACTAACGGCTTTACTTCCCTTACTAAATTGTGCGGCTGACAGCTATGATCCACCAATCAATAAAGGAGGTGGAGACGTTGGGAGAATTTCGTCCGGTACACCTCCATCGGAAAAGAGATGAACTAGCCTCAGGCTAAAAATCTCTAAAATAAAGACAAAAAAAAAAAAAAAAAAAAAACCTCCATCGGAAGGCCTTCTGGAAACAGCTGCTGCAGTTTGAAAGGTTCTCAAAATGAGAGAGCCTGGTCCGGACTGTAGCCTACGCACACAGGTTCGTTGACATTCTTCGGCGAGCACCAGGGAAAACTGAGTTCCTGAATCGGGACGAAATGCTCAAGGCGGAGTCCTTTGGAGATAATCTCGTTATCCTAAAAAGATCCTGAAGAAGAACAAGATCAAGATCAAGAAGGCCTGCAAAATCTCCAAACTTCATCCCTTCCTAAACGAACAGGATGTCATGCGGATGGATGGCAGAATAAAATGCTCAGCAGGTATCGTTCGACTTCAAGTTTCCCGTGATTCTGCCCAAAGAACATGGTTGAACGAAATTCCTCGTCAATTGGTACCATCGGCAGTACAAGCACTGCAATACTAAAATAGCGGTGAACGAGATGCGCGAAACGTTTAGTGTGTCGGAGATGGGGGTTGCCTTCAAGCTAGCCAGAAAGCAGTACCAGTGGTGCATCTACAAGGCGAATCCACGAATGGCTCCACTACCTCAAGATAGGAAGGTGTCACACATTCAGCCATTCACCTACGCCGGCGTTGACTACTACAATGCACTATTCACCTGCTTGACCATACGTGCGTGTGTTTGAAGTAGTTTCTCAACCTGACAACGGAATACTGCAAGATAACGGTTAGGTGGTTCTTCGCACAGAGGGGGCCCCACGGAAGATATTCAATGATCGTTCTGCGAGTTTCAATTCCGTCCTAACCACGCCAGTGACAAGGCCTATACCAACAGCAGCGTTTGACAGTAGGCAGCATGTCCCGGGCTCAAAGCGTTTATTTTGCTGTGCTGGGGCCGCTGTCACGGTATAACATGTTGCCTACGCGCCTGCCACTGGGCTGGTCCTAACGCATTGAAACGTCATTGGCTTTTGTTCTACAAATGATCGCAGAAAAATGTATTTGCTTGGAGCGCTTCTTTTGATTTGAGAACAATGGGTGTAAATATTCATTCAACACACTCGTATAGACTTTGTGTTGAGTTAGCTAATGCATAAAAACAAACGTATTATTGATTTCAACATGGTGAAATCATTTTTTTTTTTTTTTTTATATTAATTTATTTGTACAGGCTCAATCGAATAAACTTTACAGAGCCGAGTTATCATTTGCATTATACATGAATAATGTCTTAAATCTAGAGTTAAAGGAATTGAACCGATTGCTCGCGGTCGTCTCGAGGTTAGTGGAGATTTACAATTTTTTGGATGGGGAAAGGGAGAAGGAGGTTTGAAATATGATTTATTATACAAATATTTAATTAATCCTAAAACATGAACTTATTTCTATTCATCTTGAAAACAAACATTAAAAAAAAAACTACACGCACAATACACAAACTAAACACAAGGTTAATCAAACTTACAATCTAAGGTTAGTATTCTTAAAGTAAACATATATGAGTTTCATAAACTCCAGATCACGTCTAGCCAAAATATCCCGAACTGGAACATTAGGTTGTCTACCTCGAGCCCGAAGGGAATCGCACAGCTCAGATCTGACTCCACGATGCTCAGCACAAGACCAAAGGATGTGATCGGCGTCGTGGTGAAATCATTGACATTATTGAAGTTTTTTGCTCGATAGAACGGGCAATTTCGACGAAGTAGCGCTCTTCCATACCAAGGTTACTTATTTTCAGGTTGACGTTACCACATGGGGTGTTCTGCGAAATTAAATTGTTTTTTTTTTTGTATCACACTGCTATCACAGACAGAATTTCCTCTCATTATGAAAATGATTGAATTAGGGATACAATTGTTCGGCCTGCTGAATTGATTGAGGGTGTTAGAGCGTTAACTATTGCCATTTCAGGGAAAACATTACGACGCATCTGATATCCGCAGCATGCTATTAAATCTGATAATCTGACACCAAATTATTTTTTTTTCTCTGAATTGACAATACACGCCTTGAAATAGAGTCTCCAACAGCAACAGCAGTCTCTCAACTTACGAGAGTTGCGCTTAAGCTGCTGACTGTCTCAAGCTTGAACCACAGGTAAACCTAGGTAGCTAAAAAACTCGGACCTCAGTACCGACATCTCTCGATCATCACGCGGAAAACAAGCTAGCATTTAGGTCGCACACAATGTTCAATGCAAGGCACCAAATGTTGTCGCACCGACCGCTTTCGTTAACAAAGATTTTAGTGGTGAGGGTTAATTTTTAGGATCACCTCTTCGATTGCGTTGCATTTCAACGTGGGCAAGAATAACTGGGTTTGGACAACGGATCACTGGCACTGGATATGGTGTCGACAGTCATCGTGTGAAGATTTGGTTCACTATGATAAGTGTAGCCTATATAAAAAGTTTTGATTGGCCTGGCCTGGGGAAAGTTTGGTGGATTCATCTCCTTGGGTACGAATCGGACCTTGTTGGCTTTATACCAGGCTACCGTGTCCTTGGAGTAATGAACCTACGTCAAATCCGGCCAATACAGTACTGAGGCGTCGTGTTTGCGAATCCTGGGTAACAGACGGTTGTACAGGCATCGAAAGTTCTTAACTGTGGAAGTGCACCTAGAACACTAAGTTGAGGACACGCAATAAGTGAATTGCGAAAAAGAAGAAGAAAATGTATAATATTCATCCTTATTTGAAGAGCTTTCAGCATTCGTTTCTTGTTTGAGGAGCTCAATGATGTATTTCTCAAATTGCATAGAATAGTAATATATTGAATGATTTATTTGAAAATTTATAATGTTACAATTATTTTAACTATTTTATGGTTACTGCATATAATAAAGAAAATCTTTATTGCAATACTTTGTGTGTTCCCATAGTAGCATAATTTTCTGGACCTTCTGGTAGATTTTCAAGAGTATTCCAGTCTTAACCTTTCGTTACTCGAGCCAACTTTTGTATCAAGATAACCATACAACGGGATAACATTGTTAGTTTTTGTTTTAAGTATATGCTAAATATTTTTTACAACTATTCATGTTTTCAAATTCTATTTTTTTTAAACAAGTACTGAGGATCCTAATGTCAATTCGATAGTAATATGTTTAACGGAAATTAAAGAATTTACACTTTTTTTAGTCTTGTTGCCGAACATCAGTATTTTGATTTGGGGTTTATTTGATAATGCTCAATGTAGAATAAAAAACGTGAAACTCAAATAATTTAGTTCTTAAAATATGACATTTCGAATAAGTATTTAATCAGAAAATATCATAAACACAACATTGAATTTGTGATGGCTATATAGGAAATACATTTCATAAGTGATGGTTTTTAGTGCTTTTTCAAACAGGCGATAAACAAGAAAATTTTTTTTTAATATGTTTGTAAAATATGTAACACATACTACAGAAAAATTATGTACGATTTGATCAGAAATACCCTAAGCTACAATATGGAACCAATGTTTCCTATTTGGAAAAAGCGCAGAGAGTAAATTCAATCATTTTATACTACTATCAAAGTTACCCGCATTATCAAAGATACCCCGTTTTACGGAACTCGTGCGCTTGCTAAGGAGAGGTTCATTTAGATTTTGTCGAAAAAATCGATTTTTTTTACATAAAATGAAAACTACACATGTGCAGAATATATGTGTCAAAGGATATTCCAATACAATACTTGTTTTTCGAGTAAGAGCGTCTAGAACGGACCCATGTCACGCCAAAAACTTTAAACGCGTTTTTCTCGGTACCATGTTTTGAGAACTCTTATCAATGATAAGTCTTGTTCTATTCATCCGATTCGCTTCATTCAAACATAGTTTTAAAGTGAATATTTTTCTTTATGGCTTATACCTATTATTGGCATGCAAAATTGTTTTTTTAATAAATTTTAAACGAGATCAAAGTAAAAAAAAACTTTTTTTTTAATGTCCAAAAAGTTAGGTTTTGTATTTGTAAATTTTGTTCTTTTTAGTGATATTGATATAATATCGAAATAATTTATAGGACAAATAGCACCAATATCAATACTTTTAATTAAATGTGAATGTGACACATCGTTGTCACCCCTCGGTTGCCACCCCTCTATGTCTAGTTGGTTAATAGAGCACATGAGCTGTGCGTGCATGACTCTCTTGTAACGGCAGTACCTAGTCGTTTGTTTTTTCGTTTCTCGTAAGCAGTTGAAATACGATGTTATGCAATGTTTTTCATGTACACTACACCGGTAAAACGATGCTTATTTCGCTTCCTGAAAGATCGCATCAATCAATAATTCCTTGTGCTGAGCCAAAGTTTCTCAGATTATATCCAACTTGTGAATGATGGAAAGATTAATGTTCAGGATACTATGTTCTCGATACTTTACAAAGTTCCACTCGAATTGCCTGAATGCCAAATATTCAACCTAAGCTGATCAAATAATTCATTCATTACGTTTGAAAAACATACAGATATTTTTTTTCCTTGATTTGTTGTCCGTGCTGACCACCAATGCTACCGACGCCAGGGAGGCAGCTCCCCCACACCTGGACCCTACATATCGACCCATCAACTCATGAACCGGGGACCAACGGCTTTAGTTGATAGTTTTGTTTGATTTGATTCGATAATTGATAAGAATTCTAACCAAATTTAACTAACCCACATATTAAATTCTTTTGTAGCATACAGTATGATTGTCCAATGTCTTTAATTAATTGAATATCTTATACATTACATGAATTTATATTAGTATAGATTTTACTAATTAAATAGTTGCTTATATATTTACAAACAGGATCTATATACGGCTGAAAAAAATTACTCTTTAATATAACCATTACATTACAGATTAACTAAACTAAACTAAACTAAACGTTGAAGGTGACGGACAAGCAGCAGCAGCAGCAGCCGAAGCAGCAGCAGAAGCAGCATCATCCAAAGGGGGAGTTTGGTAAAGAGAGATGAAAAAACCGATTTGTACCTTCCTTAAAAGTTGTCCTAGCTCGCTTGTCTAATATATATATACAATCTTCACACTGCCGTACTCTAACGGAACTATCAACTCTATGCTTTCATCTACTCCATCTATCGTATAAAAATTACCACTACAGTCTGTTATTTGAAATTAGCATCTTCAACTATGTAAATCGTTGACTTCACGTAGAAGTAATACTAAAAACATATAGTCAAAGTACATAACTCTGGATGGGAGCATACCATCAATTACTGTCAATGGTCGAAAGGTACAGTAGCAGCACCTACCCCACCCGTGTCCCCTCGAGATCGTCAAGTCGACGATGACAGGAGCACATATCGTGGTAGGGGTAAACAATAGTTGCAATTTCCAAACCTACGACTGGATGCCTTCCTTCAAATAACAACTGGAGTGCGGTAAAAAATCGGTAGAACTGTTTCAAACACACAGTTGGTACGTGAGCGGGTCGGTTTTCATCTCTTTTTGCCAGTGGTGGCGGGGGGGGGACACCCCTCACCTACCCTCTCCAAAGGGGGAGTTTGCTAAAGAGAGATGAAAAAACCGATTTGTACCTTCCTTAAAAGTTGTCCTAGCTCGCTTGTCTAATATCTATATACAATCTTCACACTGCCGTACTCTAACGGAACTATCAACTCTATGCTTTCATCTACTCCATCTATCGTATAAAAATTACCACTACAGTCTGTTATTTGAAATTAGCATCTTCAACTATAGATTTTTCAGTTTTTCGATTCATTACTTAAAATATTCATAACGTCGCATTAGGTAAAGTATCAATCTATGGCATATTTACAATGTTTATGCATAAGTACCATTAAAATATAATGAGTTTATGGAAGTTGAATCACAAAAAATAAAATCTAGGTTAAAAACAACCTAGATTTTATTTTTTGTGATTCAACTTCCATAAACTCGTTATATTTTAATGGTACTTGTGAACTTGGTACTTTTCATACTTATTTATTATCATATATTGTTTTTCACTGTACATTTTATACACATTACATTTTTAACTTTTATATTTAATTGTAAAATATTAAATATTTCTGTATATCAATAAATTCTGGGGTAGGAGGCAGCATCAGGGCATCATTGAAGTTGTAACTGGACAATGGAGTGAAGTGCCAGCTGGAGTCTAGAAGGAAATGTGTACTGTCATTTTACATAGTTACATTTTACTCCAACAGTTGCAATGAATTTGACGCGCTCTCCTAAAACAAACCATCCCGTTGAAAGCTTAACATGTATTGCAGATTTTGTAGTATATTTTGTTGGATCATATGGCTGGAAAGAGATTTTCTTATTACCGCAAGTTTTGCGTAAATGTCTCTGCTACGGGCTCACCCAACCCTTTTTGGCCCTTCATACAGCAGTATGTTGAATTCATAATGATTACGAAAATTGATCTTGCTGTTGAGTGGAACCGCATGCAGGGCAAGACCCAAGCTAGGATCGTGGCTTCTTACATACATACATACATACAATATCAAGTTTCTGTAGAGAGAAGGACTTAACTCTCGCGTTAAGTGTGCGGAAACCTTTACGGTACATTCTCGATTCAATTTTCCACGGCCCATAAGATCAAAAAAGGCTTGCCTTCTGTGCGTGAGTGCTGTCAGAAGTAGCATGAAAAAAGGGTAAATTTCGTGATTTTGTTTTTGGCGAACATAAACGGTTTTCAGCATTTTATTGAAAATATTTTAAATAAAATTTTCGAAAATTTTGGTTTTTGAAATGTGCAGCGAGGTGGCGCTGCAGTCGTCTAATGTCGTTTTCGTTTTTACGGTGTAGCACTGGTGTAGTGTAAGCAGGAATAAGCGCAAGTCTTTGACAGATCAACATCATTTGTTTGTAAACAAAGGTGCATCCTTTATCTACACCCTAAAATATTTCGGTGTACGGCAGTGTAGCACCGGTGTAGCTACACCGCAAAAACGAAAACGACATAAGTGATGGCATCCTGGCGTGAAGCGGTTTGTGGGTAGTCCTAGAACAAAATGCATAACAGTTTCATAAACTAGTCCTGTTTAAAGTTAACCTGGCCGAAATATTGATTTTTGACAAAATGGCGCGCGTTTGAAAAAAAGTGGTCTGATTTTCAGGTCAAAATATCAAATATAATCGTTAATTTAAAAAAAAAAACCATTGAAGATAAAGACAAAAACTCAGGTAATTCACTAAAAGAAAAAAGCATGTAGAACAAGCTACAAAAAATTAGTCGATTAATCAATTAGAAATAAGATTTTCCTTTCCGTCCGACTTGTAAAACATGTTTTCAGGCCGGGAGCGCGCAGGTAGTCCCCTATTCGTCGCCACAAAATAATGAGAAAGATAGTGTTCCCGGGTATAAAACCAATTGTCTCGGTTTTTTTAGACTCTAAACTATCATCTGAACTATTTTTACGGTGGCCTAACCCCTTTTTATACATATTTTCATCTAAATGTTGCAGAAAATATTTCCCATTAAAATTCAACAAAAATCAATATAATGAAATCATGATTCTACCAAGAAGTGGATTGCTAAAAAAAAACAGTCGTCGTATCTATGCCGTCGATACAAAAAACCTTCAATCAACAAATCATGAATCGAGAAGTGTTTGCATCACCAGAAAAGCAAGTGAATTGGTGCCGCACGATTGTCTGAGATCTTCAGCAGTCCTGTCACTGTCGTTTCTTCTCCTGAAAACCGTTTTCTCTGACATTGACAATTTGATGCTTGATAGCTGCCCCTTTTTGCTTGCACTCGTAAACTTCTCTTCAGTCTGAGCTCCGGTTTTCTCGACATTTGCTTGTCTACGGAACGATTTGTGGTGTCATTTTCGCTGTCGTTCTTTTTTTCCGCACTCCAAACACAGAGAGCAATAGAGTTAATGGCTTTTACCACATCAGTATGCTTCCTCAACATCTCCGAAGACTCTCCATTTTTCCCCCTACAATCCTTTCATGTGGTGCAAAATAATCGCTCCCGGCACATCATGACACATGACGTAACACAGCCAAATGCGGATCACTTGGAGGTTTCGGCAGTGTTGAATAATGAATGTGTCTTTGAAATACGAGTAAAGGATAGATGTTTTGCTTTATTTTCCTGAGATGCTGAGCTGATGGAGACAGAAAAACGGGAATCGGCATCGATTGATTTCAGACTTGACTCCACTCTGCTGCTGCGAAACACTTCGCCAAACTCCAAACGACTTGCGTTGATTGACGGATATAATAAAGAATGACATATGAAATAAATAAAAGTTGCGATTTTACATAAAATAAATGCTTCCCTCCGACTTGTGTGCTTTTCAACGTCAAACCACCGAGATTGATGGCCCTCGAAATGGGTTGAAAAGCAACACTGTCACCTTGTGGTAGGACTGGTGAGTAAGTTTACTTTCAATACAAAGTTGATGCTATGAGCCTGTTTTGGTAACAACAGATTGGAGTTTCTTTTAGAGAATTTTGAAGAACATAAGAATTGTAAATAGATTTTGGTCCAATAATCATTGAAAATATAACGAAATTTATTGATAGCTTGAAAGCCCTTTCTTACTTTTAAGCAAAATTTTGCATTAAAACCATATTACTCACACACTTTTCTCGGCAATGGCTGAGCCGATTTGAGTACAACGGATCCATTATGACTCCCCTAGAACCATATTGAATGACATCCCAATTGGACATTTGGTCACGTATATATCTTAAATAGTTTCATTTCATAACTTGGTCACTATTGCAGGGGTACCTGGAAACTGTGTGAGTATTGAGTAAGTTGTGTGTAGAATTTATTATTGAGTAGTAAGTTAATGTTGGGTGAAAACAGCTCAAAAATAGGTACATTGTTTACATGTGAGTGAATGAAAACTATACTTAAAGCCTGTTGACGTAGTAAAAACACCGCTGCAATTTTATTAAAGAGATAGTTAAATCTATGACGATAGAAAGAAATCAAAGTAACCTTACTTATTCGGTGCTTTCATCAAATTCTTGTCCGCAAAGTTTAATGAGCATCGATCTAACTGTCTAACTGTAATGATATACAATTTAGCACTTCGAGTACTAATTTTAGTAGTTTAAATTACCGGCTGCTTAGACTAACTAGAATTTCTTTTTGTTGAGGTTATCCAAATTTCCAATGATTAGCTAAAAGTAAAGCACACTATAAGCACTAGTTTAACTCTAATTGCCGTTTCCTTACCTTTCCGCACCAATTAATACTCTTTTTCCTCTCAGATTAAGGAATTGTACAGTAATTATTCGAGCTCACAATCTTCTGTTCTATTTGACGCATTTCGCGCTAAATCGAATCGAAGCTGGCAGCACCCTCTCAGATTTCAATAAAATTTTCTGGATGTGTAGACTTTGACTACACAGCAAAAAAATAATTTTGATATCACGTCAAAGTGGATGCACTACAATCATGTCGAAAATATGGTGTAATATTACTTGCTAAATAGGACAAAATTATCATTAATACAATGCATGAACTGACATTACGCTGCTTTTACTGCATTTGTTTATTTATGTGGTCATAAAAATTACATGAAATTTTCGACATGATTGTAGTGCATCCACTTTGATGTGATATCAAAATTATTTTTTTGTTGTGTAAATAAGCACTTTTGCATACTCAGTTTTTCCAAAATTTATCTAGACTAGCATTTGAGAAGGGCCAAACTTTTTCTGCAGATTTTTTTCAAAAAAATATTATGGAAAAATGACAACTCCAACAGAAATATGTTGTATCGATATCTTTTACGAAAATTTCCAAATTATCTACTAATATCTAAAAATACTGAAAACAAAAATTTCATTTGAGACAAAAAATCGATTTGTAAAATTTAAAGTCGATTTAAAAAAAAATGACCATGTTTGATTTGGATGAAACTTTGCCTCAAGATAAGGAATTATGTTTACTACCATCCGTCGATACATCGCGAGATGGGCACTTCTAAGGCAAAAAAGTTTTTCTTACAAAATCTTTTTCATGTCTGAACTAATTTTTTTAACGTACCATTTTTACCAGTGAAGCTCAAAATTATCTTAGAACCCAATGAAGCTCCATTTGTGATTCAATTTTGTCTAATCAGCAACTAATCACTTGGATTAATCGAGAATTCCATATGAAAAGGGCTTATATCATTAGAAAATAATATAATTGATTATATTGTCTACTACTGAGGCAAAATCCGATACTCCTATAGCAACTTAGAATTCTTAGCTCAAATTATCCATAAAGAATTAGGTATGAAAAATTTAAATTGAGATCTTCTTTCGAATCAACAACGATTTGGGAAGTCAACGTATCGTATCATAATTCTATATGCCCTTCTGTTATTTATACCTAAACCATTAACATTATATACCTACCACTTCATTCTACCTATGAGCACTATAAAACTCAAGTTGATTTCATAAAAGCAGCAGTCAATCTGATAACGAAAGTTGTGAAGACAAGTTGTAGTAAAATTATTATCATGGACCAAAGTAGTAAATTAAGGCTCAAAGGATTGAAATATTGTGCAAATATAAATAATCTGAGATGCAACCGAAAAATACATTCTATGGGATATAACCACGAAATTGATGAAACGAGATGAGCATTTGTGAGTCATGCCGTGTGATATCTCATAATAGAAGTCCAGTTATGAAAAAACGCCGATCGGTTGGAAATGAAGTAAATATCCAACCGTCAACTAGTGGGCAGCAGCATAGTGATGATCCAGGTCCATCAATGAGTGGCCATCAATCCGTAGATGAGCTAGGTAAGAACAGTCATCCTGATGATTCTATCAACTTTTAACTGCAACCTCCTAATTGCACTTATTAATTATTTTTTCTTCTTCTTTCTTTCAGATACGGTACCATCGGTTCCATCATTGGAGTTAGTTCCATCATTGGAGTCAGTTCCATCATTGGAGTCAGTTCCATCAGCAGATGATCTGCAACGCCCATACAATGTTGAGAAGTTTAATGGCTTTGTGGAAACGTTGAATTTATCTCCAATTTCATCGAGGAACATGAGGAGCATGGATTATCGTTCAATAAAATCTCCAGAAATTACACAAGGAGTGCGAAAAAATATATTTGGCCTAGATACAGCAGACATTAGCAAAGTAGAGGCATACGAAGAAATGATTGTGCAGCTAAAGGAGAAGTTCAATTCTTCTACAGCTGACAGAAAAGATCAGATAACAGTATTATCAGTATTGCCAAAGTATTGCTTGGTCCGTGAATAAAGTTGTAGCAGAATTCAATGCACCAACGTTCATGGTGAGGCAGGTGAAGAGCCTTGTTAATGAGCAGGGTATTCTAAGCACACCCAACAAAAGAAGATTTCAGTCAAAGCATGGATTAAAAGCAGAATGGCATTTTTTGCAACGTCTCATGGAAAAGGTCCCTGTGATGCCATTGGTGGCACTCTCAAGCGAATGGCAAAGAGAGCTAGTCTTGCTCGAGATTATGCAAACACCATAACAACTCCACGAGAATTATATAACTGGGCAGTTTAACAATCAGCTAAACATATCACAAAACTACGTTTCGAGTACATATCCACTGAACAGTACATCGAAATGTCAGAAGAACTCGAAGAACTATATAACAGCACAAAGACAATATCTGGCATTTCATGTTTTTTCCACAGTTTTTTGCCTATAACTGGTGACAAAGTAGCGGCAAAAAGGTATTCTAATTCAGAAGATGAACCAAAAATATTTAACTTGATTGGAAAAGGAAAAAAAATAGCATGTATGAAAATAGGTTTAAAACATTGAAAATTATAAATAAATGATATATGAAAAATCTTGTCTTTTTTCTCTCACATATTATCAAATTTTGCATCAGTAGTAGACAACAGAATAAGGGAATGATATTTTTTTTGACAAGGTCTACATGTCCAAATAGTTTTATTGAACTCTGAGAGGGTGCTGCCAATTCCAAATACGATTTGGCGAGAAATGCATCATGAGCCCTTTTCATATGAAATTCCTGTATTAAGGGGGTATTCCCGATTTTTTTTCAAAAAATCAAATTTTTTTTTTCACGTTTTTTTGTACTATATACTTTCATCCCCCCAAGCCGTTTTCCGATCAGCGAATTCGGTGTCCAGGCATAGCTGACTAATGGTAAGAACCCCCAAATGGTTTTAACTAAAGTCAAAACTTTAAACGCGTTTTTCTCGAAATCACATTTTTTTTATCGGGCGAAGATTTTTCTCAGAAACTATAAGAGATATTGACTTGAATCTTTGCGCATTTTGTTCCTTATTAAATTCTTTGGAGCTTCTCCCACTTTCAGCCAAAAATATTAACATTTAACATTGTTTGAAGCACCTTAAAGCTGCAAAAAAGCGGGCTAAAAATCGCCTATTTTTTCATATGGCCGCCATTTTGTTAATTTGCAAGATTTTTTGCTGCCAACGGGAGAAGCTCCAGAGAATCTTATGCAGATTATAATTTCATCACGAAATCTGTTTCAGATGAAGCCGTTCCAGAGAAAAGTCTTCGCCCGTCCAGGCGTTTGCGGCGAACAGGGGTCTGTTTGCCACCATTTTGTGACGTCAATAATGTCTTTTTTATGTCGAAAAAAATTTATTTGTTAACTTTAATGTTCAATAAACAAGAATCCCAAAGAGTTAGGCGCATTTCTATTCATTTTCCTTGAAAAAAAATTAATTGAAAAACAGGCCGAAAAAAGGCAAAAGATTGGGAATACCCCCTTAATCAAAGTGAACTTAAGTGCTGATTAGACAAAATTGAATCGCAAATTGAGCTCCATTGGATTCTGAGATGATTTTGAACTTCACTGGTTTAGTTTTGTGTGAAAATGGCAAATAAAAAAAAAATCAGTTCAGACATGAAAAAGTTTTTGTAAGAAAAACTTTTTTTCCTTAGAAGTGCCCATCTTGCGATGTATGAACGGTTGGTAGTAAACATAATTACCTATCTTGAGGCAAAGTTTCATCCAAATCAAACGTGGCCATTTTTTTTAAATGGACTTTAAATTATAAAAATATTTATTTTTTTTCAGTGTAGGTCTCAAATGAAATTTTTTTCAGTATTTTTTTTTCGATAACTTGGACAATTTCAGAAAAGTCATCCATACATATTTTTGTAGTTGTCATTTTTCCATAATATTTTTTTTGAAAAAAATCGGCAGAAAAAGTTTGGCCCTTCTCAAATGTTAGTCTAGATAAATTTTGGAAAAACTAAGTATGCAAAGAGGCATATTTAGTCAAGGTCCACACATCCAGAAAGTTTCATTGAAATCTGAGAGGGTGCTACCAGCTCCGAATACGATTTGGCGCGAAATGCGTCATTTATCAATTTACTTATTATTTTAACTAATTCATTTTTTCACATCTTCACTCACGCTATTGTATAATCTTTTTTTTTTTTTTCTTCTTCTACCGTGTTACATTTTTATCTGTCGCTGACACATGTCAAATATCCGTAGGTCAGTCGGTATTGGGTGTCATATCCACTCCATCGTTGTGCCCAGGAAGTGTGGCAACAAAGCCTTTTAGCTCAAAATTAACTTCCCGCACGCAACTTCAAGGCGAGCTAGCAGTTTTTACAATTCGACGTTTAAAGGAATTATTTACAAATACAGCAACAATTATTTTACAATAGGTTACTTAGAAAACTCAACAATTTCTTCAAAATAATTCTGAAATAATTTCCAAAATCATTTTAATGGGAGTTCCATGAGAATTTGAATCTGAAGATAGTTCTAAAGGATTTTTTTTTTTCAAAACAATATCATTTGTTGGTATCAAGCAAAGATTAATAGGAAATAGTATCAGCAGTAGTTATAAGTATAATTCTAATATAGCTGTCAATCAGATGTTTTGAGAATAAACTAATGAGGATTGTGAAGAATATTCCAGGAGAATTGTATGGAGAATTCAATTAGAATTTTGAAGATAATTTCAGCAGAAATCGAACAGAATTACAAAGAGTTGGTTGGAAATGCTATCTCACATGAAGCTTTAGTGTAATAATTTATTAGTGCGGCTGTGGAATAGTTTTAGCGACGTTTGATCACTACCTAAACCCCACGTTTCCGCAAGCATTTCAGTCGATGGCGGGTTATAGTGCAATTCTTATTTACCCAACTTTTGTCTTGCTCCTCTCGTCATAACCATCGTAGTCGCCTTGAGTTGTTACATTCAAAGTGTTTTAGTCAATTTTAAAGCAAATTCTGAAAATGAATCTTAACAAGAATTCCGAGGAAGCCCTTACTCAAACTCCAAAGGCATCTACAAAGCATTCAAAAGTTTTCTGGCAATAATTCAAAGAGAATCTAAATAAATAAATAAATAAATAAAAATAAAATGGGAGTGCATAGTATCAAAGGAATTTTAAGATGAACTCAAATTCTGAGGATAGTTTCAAGCGGGATTCCAAGGGAGTTCTAAGAAAAAATCTGAAAGTACTTTTGTGACCATTGCAATGGAATTTAAGAAGAAATCCGAGAGAACTTTCGAAGCATAACAATAGAATGCTGAAAATAATTTCTAAGAAACTGTCAGAAACATTTCTAGTATTTCACAAGTATTTTTATACAAATCAAAATCATATATGTACACTCGAATCTTTTGTTCCGTGATTTTAATTTTGTCAATGATGCCCTCATGGAGGATGAGTACGAAATTTTCAATACTACCATATTTTTCTTTGATTATTTATTGTGATTTTTTTTTAAACAAAGCAATTGAACACTTGACTTTCATGTAAAAATACACAACCATATAAATTTCGATCATGTGAATGTATTATAAAATTTTTTCATGTAAAATTTATATTTGATTGCAGTATGTATCAACTAAAACTAGAAATTACATCAAAATACCTGAAAATTCAAAAAGATTTTGCTTTGAAGTTGCAATAAAATTGATTCCAAAATAGAGACGTAATCAAAACGAGATCAAACGAGATTAAAAGATCACGCATATACCTGAGCATGAGTGAATTTGTCATATAGAAGTAATTTGTCAATGTAGGGTTATGTTAGCTCAGTCGATAAAGGCGCAACTACAAAGCAAGACCATGCAGGAAGTGGATGGGTTCGAATCCCAGTCTGGTTTAGGAATTTATCGGGTTGGAAAATTTCTCGACTTCCCTGGGCATAGAGTATGATTGTACTTGCCACACAATTATACTAATGTAAAAATGGTACAGGCATCGAAAGCTCTCAATTAATAACCGTGGAAGTGCATATAGAACACGAAGTTGCGAGCACGCAATAAGTTAATATGCGATAAGCAATAAGCTTGAAATCCAAAGAAGAAGAAAAAGAAGTATAAGAAGAAGACGAAGAATACGGTCCGACAGCCTCTTAGATTTTTTAAACAGAATTTGTTATTTAATTCTTGCGCAAAGAATTGGTTGCATGTATGTTGGGTGTAGCTGTTTTTCTAAATTGTCTTTGACGCGTACTACGAAAATTGATCCTTTATGCCAAAGTAGTGTTGTATTTAGTTATACAAAAAAAATCATCTCTCGATTGAATCACCTTATATAATATAGGTATAAGGACTATATCAAAAAGTAACTTCAATCATTTCTTGATAAACAATTAAAAAGGTCCTAAAGGACTTTCTCTTTCTTTAATAACTCATCAAAAGCTTTTTTTATTTTACGATAAGCAATAAGCTTGAAATACAAAGAAGAAGAAAAAGAAGGCTAAGAAGAATGAGACGAAGACGAAGAATACGGTCCGACAGCCTCTTAGATTTTTTAAACAGAATTTGTTATTTAATTCAATTCGTCAAGCCAATGTAGACTTCACACAATGATTTTTACAATGTTTACTTACATACTATTGCCAGAACTTTGTCCAAGCAGCAAAAAAAAGCAGAATAGAAATAATGCATAGATGCATTATTTCTATTCTGCTTTTTTTTTTGCTGCTTGGACAAAGTTCTGGCAATAGTTCCACAATGCAAATTATACGATTGATTGGGCTACTCTTTGCATAGTTTGATCTGCAAGATTTTTCAAAAAATAAATTCTGTGTTCTAAAGGGTGTACCATTTAAAATCCGCACACACTCAAATTGTTCTAACTTTTGATCCGTTGGGTAAAGTTAATTGAAATTTTATGTAGACATAGTTTAATGTGTATTGTTTACACTCTGTGAATTGTTTTCATCAGGGACGCAACAGTTTTCAAAATGGCGACGAAATAAAAGTGCGAGTTCGAAAAACTTTTGCACGAGTACTTTGAGAATATGGATCTGCCGCATCGTACCATCGGAAAAAGTTAGGAATCGCGAATTCCACGGTGTCTGGTCTCATAAAACGGTTAGAATAACGTCTGACTGTTGATTGTAAGCGAAGATCCGGAAAAAAAGCCGTCAGGTCAACGAGAATACGTGGTTGGGGCCTTTAAACGGAAACCTCAGTTCGAAATGTGGCTAAAAAGTTGCATGTGAGCAAGACTTTCGTGCAGAATACCAAATCTCGAGCTGGACTACGTACGTTTAAGGTTCAGAAGTTAACAAAGCTGCGTAATGGATGACGAGACATATGTGAAGGCGGACTTCAACCAGATTCCAGGAAACCTGTATGTGACTGCCAAGGATAAGTGTGATGTTCCCGAGTACCTCCGGACACAGAAGATGTTGAAGTTCTCCAAGAAGCTCTTAATTTGGCAAGTGATTTGTGCTTGCGGAAAGCGGAGTACACCTTTCGTTACCGCAAGCACCATGAATGGACAGGTGTATTTGGAAGAGTGTCTCTCCTGAAGGCTCACGACGGTCCGACGATCTTCTGACCGGATTTGGCATCATGCCACTGCACAAAGGACATGCTAGAGTGGTATAAGGCGAATTATATCGATTTTGTGCCGAAAGATCTGAACCCCCCAAACACTCCGGAACTGCAGCCCAATAGAAAAATACTGGGCCATTATAAAGGAGCACCTTCTAAAGTGCTAAGAATGTAGAAGAAATGAAGAAACCATGGGTTAAAATACAAAAAAACTGTCGATTCTGAGGTCGTGCAGAACCTTATGGCTGGGGTTAAGACCAAGGTTCGCGCATTCGGATATAAAAGCGAAATAAATTAAATGAATGATGCCAAAACTTGTTTCGCTTTACTCCCTGAAATTTGGTGATAATCGGATACAAATTCGAATTTTGAAAATGAATTTTTGTATGTGGATTTTAAGATGTCAAAAAGGTGTGTAAAAGTTTAATTGTGCAAGAATTTCTACCGAATCTCTGTGCAGTGAAATAATATCGCTGATGAAGAAAAACATTGCAGATTAGCGGCGCTCTTTAAGTGAGCATGCAGCGCACTTCATTAGATGGTAATGGACATGCAGTCCAATTCAATTTACGTAAGGCATATAAAAGAAATTGTTTTTGGAAAGATTCTATGCGTTCTTCGTGTATGGAAAAGTATGGATTCCATACTAGGTGGCAGTATTCCAGAATTGATCTTAAATATGTGGTATGAGTCTTCGAAATTATGACTGAACCTTTTAATGAAGCCTAGCATTCTGTTTGATTTACTAATGAAAGTATTATAATGTTCTACAAAAGCTAGTTTAGAGTCTAGGATTATGCCTAGATCTCTTACAATTTTGCATTTTTCTACTATTGGGTTGCCTAATGATATTTCAATAGGTGGTCCGATGAGTAACAGCCTACCGCCACAATGCTCGGTTTTCTCCGCCAAAGCTGCGGCCATCTTTGTTGCCATTACAACACCCTCAGACCGGCCCATACTGGTGCTATCCAATTCGTACAGCGTGATACAAGCCCTTACATCTGAGACCCTGACTCACCCCTGGATACAGGGTATTGTGGAGGCCACACCTCTGAACACGGTGTTTTCCTGGATCCCTGGGGACTGCGGTATCCCAGGAAATAGCGAAGCTGACAGCCTGGCAGGGTCTGGACCAGCTGGCCCCCGTTACACCGACGAAGTGCAACTACAGGACATAAAGCGATGGATGGTCAGCAAAATTTGGGAAGCCTGGAAAGAAGAGTGGTGCCAATCCCAATTCCTCTTCATCCGAAGAATCAAAGGAACGACGAGCAAGTGGACCAATATGTCGAAACTACGGGACCAGAAGGTGGTTTCTCGTATTTTACCCCTCCTACGGTGGAGTTCCGATCTCTTTCAAAACCCTACATAACTTTGATGTACCAGATTGTTTTTTTTTTTTCTCGTTGCCTGTATTGTTAGTCTTTTTACTGGAATCTGTTTTAATTGCTTCTATTTGAGTACATGTGAATCGTGAGCTCCGTAAAAAAATTTGCTGGCAGAACCCCCCTCTGGGGCCTCCTATTTCAAAGAGGTGAACAACTGATAAAAATCTCTCTGATAAAAAAAAAAAAAAAAAAATAGGTTGTGTTTCAATTTTTTTGTTAAATGCTATTGCGGTACATTTCTTTTACGTTCAGTTGAAGTGAACTTTTACTGAACCAGATGTTTAATATATTTATTTCTTCTGCATCGCTAGAATTACTTATTTTCATGAAGAGCTTCATGTCGTCTGCATGTACAAGCAGTTTAATTTTTTTATGTATTTAGGAAATGTCATTTATGTGCAAAATAAAATTAAATTTAAATTATGCGAAATCGTTCTTAAATTTCCATGAAATATCGTTTAAATTTATGCAACATATAGCATTAATAACGTGTTTATATAGCAGAAATCAACATGAATTTTTCAAACGGTGTTAGACCACAGCGATCGATGGAAAAAATTGCTGGGTATAATTGAGTTTTTGGCAAATAGCAATTCAAAAACAAAAATACTACAATACAAAATGGTGAAAAAATGACAATCCCTGTCAATTATGTTCAATTTAGCAGTTTTGGTTTGCATAATCAATCAGTAAAAGATTTGCGTGATGAGAAGCTGTTATTCCCTAGAAGATAAAATTCTTATACAAATTAGACACATCTTTCTTATTTCGCAATCTCATTGGTCAAGAGGCATATCCAAACTATGATTTATACTTGAAATGCATTGAGTAAAATCATATGGAAATTAAGTACAGTTTAAAAAAAAACCAAAAATTACAAAAAGAGAAAACGATGAAATTCCTACAGATTAATAAGAAGATTTGTTTAAAACGAGCTATAACCATAAAATATACTAGTGTCCTTAAATTGCCTATAAGCTTTTTGTTCACAAGCTGATAGTAAATAAAATGTAAAAAGAGGTGAATCAAACATAGCAATAAATTGGACCATCCATACGAGTAACGGAATAATATTACCTTCATCTAATTTGCTAACATTTTGTTCGATTCCCATCACTCACAGACACCGCGATCCCTTGTACAATTTATTGACATGTATCAACGCATTGAATCACAAAAGTCAACCGAGTCGGGTTTGACCAAAGGCCCATCGCACCGCAATTTTATCGATGGCTTCTCCTTTGCCGACCTGGAATCAAAAAACGAATTCCCGGCTACTCTCCCTCTTAACAAGATATCGGCACCGGAAGGTCGAAATTTAATTTAAAATTTAAATACAATAGAAAGAGAACCAGGCGTTCTCCGATCCAAGTTTTTTGCCATCCCGATTTGAAATTTCATTCAATCTTTTATTGTGACCGCTGTCAATTGTGAAGAAATCTATTCTGATGTATTTTAATTGGGTTCAGTTTTTTACGTGCTGAACTGGCTCTCGTGCTTGAACCTGGATGTCCTCCTGACTCTTGGGGTATCTGTTTGTTTTGTCTTCTATCTCGATCACTTTGACAGGATATCACTGTCAGTCAAAGCGGACGAGCGATTGTTTTATTCCTCGTCCGGCTGTCTGCTAATAAATTTTGATGAATATTTACGACAGGCGGGCTTTCGAGACAGACGAGACGTATAGGACTGTCAGTTAACGTAAAGAAATAAACCTTTTCGGAATGCTCCTTTTTCCTCTTGTCCATTCAGGTGATTGATTTGGCCGAGCCGCGCCGACAGTGCAAACCATTTGTGAGAATGTTCAGTGGCTATTTTCAAGTCAGAAATTGCATTTTGGGTCATAATGACAAAGATTTACATCGCAAGCACGCCAGTTAATATAAAAATAGATTGAATCAGACAACTACGACGAGTTGCAGTCGATAACGACAGAAAATACGAAGATCCGCGGTTGGTACATGCCACTTGTGACAGCCTTTCGAAATTTTAACAAATGATAGCACGCATCGAGGTCATAAATTAGGAAAATTAACACATCCCATTTTTCCACGTCGAGTCATTTGTCATTTGCTTGCGACTTCAGGAAACGAAGGGAAACCGAGTCGTGTGTCATCAATTTCACGTTTCACGCGGGCGCACTCATTTGTTTTCCTTGCTCAATGCCACTCTTGCCTCGTTTTCTGCTTGCCGAAAACATATTTCTCCAGTGAAGCTCGAAAACAGCAAAATAAATTAATATCTTTATTCGTGTGTAAGTAAAATATGAAACAGCTGGCTGACAGTGTGGACCCTTTTTCCACCAGTGAACGCCAGCCAGTAAATTTCGAACGGCAAAAACTCACGATGAAGGGGGCAACTTTGGAGCGACATGACAAATATTCTCGTATTTATCAAGCGATATAAAAAATGTCAACTGAAATTATGGGGCTGCTTGCACTATACGAATCACTCGGTCATAAATATCCATTCATGATTCATCATGTTTCTGTCTAATTATGCAGTTGGCGTATTTCTTTGATTAATTTCTCGGTCGGCGCTTTATCAGTTCTAATTATTGTGCATCGTGAAATTAAGAAATGTAATCAATTAATGAATGCTCGATGATTGATGGATTAAGGCAACAAACAATTCGTCATAAACATTTCAACAGGGTTAAACTACTAAAGCTAGATAACTAAAGCAGTTTCACCATCACACTATGGGAAGGATCTTTACAAACAGGTGCCCAACAATACGTTTTTCACTTAAACTGATTGTTTGATCCCCTAGATATATATTTGGACATATTTCAACCCTTAACTCTTCCGTTGGAGCGTTAACATAAAGATTAAAAAAAAAAACTTTGCGTATCCAAGCTTTATCATCTTGAAAATTGGGTATAGCTCCCATTTAATAATTTCTTTACAGATGTTGATGGAACAACTTCCAATCGATCAGATTTGATTACTAGTTTTGATATCGGTACATTATATCTCCGATTAAATAGATGATGGTATACATGTTTAAAACATGAATATTTTAAATGTTATAGTTAGACTGAATTAAGGGGAACTTTTTATTTACGAATCATTAGGTAAAAAAAACACCCCTCACCATCCCTCTCCAACGGGGGAGTTTGGTAAAGACAGATGATCCCGATTTGTACCTTCCTCAAAGTTGTCCTTGCTCGCTTTCTACTCTCTATATACAATGTTCACACTGCTGTACTCTAAGGGGCTGTCCATAAACTACGTAGACAGTTTAAGGGGGGGTTGGCAATTATCCACGGCTCATACAAATTTTAAAAAAATCGCAGACAATTGTCTAAGCAGAGAGGGGGGTCAAGAATCCCAAAGAACTGTCTACGTAGCCCCTAACGGAACTATCAACCCTATACTTTTATCTGCTCATCTATCGTATAAAAATTACCACTTTAGTCTGTTATTTGAAATTAGCATCTTCAACTATGTAAATCGTTAACTTCACGCAGAAGTAATACAAACAAAATAGTTAAAGTTACATATTTTTATATGTGTGCAATTTTCATCGTATTTTACATCCTGTATCAAAACCATGAGCACATCACCTATCAAGATGAATCCTGATTATACTAACTTAACCCTCTAGCAAAACCTCCCTCCCGTGATCTTTGTGGCAATGCAGTGGTATTCTCGGTCTACAATACAACAAAGATCATGCTCTAACATATCCTTATTAGTCCCACATATAAGGACGTGGCCGGCGATGTTATTTATCCTTAAATATTTGAAGTCACTGAACGGCCACCCCCAGTAAGTCATTCAGTTGATTTATTGTGAAATTTCATTGGTTCGGATCAATTACGGAGTAGCAAACTTTTGATATGTGCAGTCATGAATCTCAAGCAACTTAGTTCAAGAAATATGATACATTGCATATAATCAGAAACATCATAAGCAATAAGATGACATCATTGAACTTGAAATGGCTATATCGAAAATACAATTGTTTGAGTACCTTTTCAATCAGGTGAAAACCGAGAAACTGGTTTTTATCAGAAATTTTGAAAATATGTAAAACATACTGTATAAACTCTACACGATATCAAAGGAAATACCGTAAGCTATAAAATGAAACCAATTCGGAAATAGTACAGGGAGTAAATATAATCATTATATTCTACTATCAAAGTTACCCGCATTATCAAAGATACTCCGTTTTACGGTACCGTAAAATGGGCGTTGATAATTGAAGTTAAGTCGATCACTACACCCTTCAATTTTGGTTTCTCAACAATCGTTTTTCATTATTTTGTTTCAATATAATTTGTTTAGTATTTCATTAAGTACTTTTACATATTACTTTTGAAACGTTTTCCCTTACAAACGATGCATTCAACCACGATAATCAATGTATAATGTACAAACATCCTATCAGAACCAACATTTAGTTTGTTAGGTGAAATGACCTATTTAACATAATTATGCGTCACGGAATTCGAATCTTGTATCAGATTTCGTTAAAATTAACGAATCAGTCTAATAAAAATTATTCAATGTGATTGTTCTTCAGCGAATCAAGTAAAAATGCTAACTTCCGAATATTGCTTTGCATAAAAACCTGCATGATCCTCTTCATCCAGAATATACAATTTTCATTTAAATCTAATTTTAATTCTAACCAATAAACCAAGCATAAAACTTCAAACCTAAATTTGTACATTAGTAACACATTTGTTAAAACAGGATTGAGAGGTATTTGTTTGTGTGCCAAACATATGGTTGAAAAAATATTCAGGTTATCGGTAAAAAGTGGTCAACTACCCCCGTTTTACGGTATCTATAAATTGAAACCAATAAAAGGTCGTAAAATAAATTTTTACTTTTTCCATCGAATAATTTACAGCTTATCCATTTTTCTCTTTTATTTCCTCAGTATTGCATCGGGTGAACGGACAGACTCGTGTTTCTTTATACTCCAGGTTCTAAAGATATTAAACCTTTTCACCACCGTTGGCTTTAACGATAATGATAACTATCTTTATTGCATGTAGCCTTTACGAAAAACAAACGCGCTACATGGCTTCGAAGGAAAATTTGTAGCCCGTCTTCGCACCCGAACAAGTGACGACGGCATCATTTTCATCCGTTGATCCCTGCCTTCTTTAGCTGCTTCATTCACCGTTTGCTTCTTTTCCGTGATAGAGATCTTTATTTTCGAGGAACAAATACGTCGTAAATTTTATGCTGGAATTTATTCATTCATAATATCAAATTGTAATAATTTTGTTTCCTTTCAAAAAACCGTCATTACTTGTCGGTGATAAAGTAAAATTGATGTGATTTCCACGGAACTGTATGAATCTGGTTTATAATTTTGAACTAATTACTCCATGAGTGGTTATACTCTTCACAATAACCTCCGATAAACATTTCTGTCAGCCCATAACATATTCAAAATAGAGTAACTGTTTTTGTTAGACTATTAGACGGGATCAATGGACACAACGTGACTTTACAACATATTTTTTTTTTTGGTTTTTTAGGAGATCTTTTGCCACAAGCTAGTTCATCTCCGAAACGCTATAACGAGTTTCGCCCGTTTGTTTCGTTTTGGTGAGTAGGTGTTTAGTCGACAGTCGAGATGTGCAAAACTATGTAACGTCACGCAACATAGTTGCGTATCAAATCTTTTGGAGCTCACTGCTAAAATAGCGGATCTTTTTTTATTTCTTTGATTTGTTTTCCGTCGATCTTGTTTCCCGTACTGAATACCAATGCTACCCATGCCAGGGAGGCAGCTCCCACACCTGGACCCTACCTATCGACCAAAACATGGTGTGCATTGACAAATTTTTGGAGGCCTTGTTTATTTGACAGCTGCGATGGAACTTCTCCTTCTTGGAATTAATCCTTAATACGGAAATAAATCTCTAGAAGAGCAATACTCTGTTCTCAAAACTAACGGTGTAGACTGATAGACGACAAATAAAAAACATCGAAAAAAAAAAATTTGCGCCTATCAAACCGATAACGTATTCTTATACAAACGACAACAAAAGAAACGGTTACCCTACTTCAATAAATTTGATCATAATCCATCTAGGCGGCTTAAGTATAATCTCATGGTGACATTTCATGATTTATATCCTTCTGTCATGAACGGCAAAAACGATCGTAAAGCCAACAGCTTCCTTTCTGCTTCCCATGCCGTTGAAAATGATTGGACATCGGACTGAAGAAGCAGATATTTTGACTTCTTTCCAGGGATTAATATTTTGTTTGAGCTTGATTTGGCCTGACAAACTCGCGAGACCGTTTGCATGCTTTCGTGCTGGTCAAGATGATTAATGAAAACTTAATCAGTTTAGAGAGATGAAAGACGCGTAACAGACAGACATAAATCATTCGTTCGAGCTATTGATAATTACATTAAATATGGTAATCGGACAGTCGAACGAACAGCTTCGAAGATTTCTTAATGAGATCAATTTGTTTCGTTTCTCGAGTCAACCCAAGACGACTAGTGCCGATGTGAGAATTCAATGGCTGGCGTCAGAAGGCAGCCTACTTTGTTCTGCTCTTTACATATCTCTTTGGTGGTGACATTTCAAGATTGTCAGTCACACAGGCTGAAATATAGACCGACTCGTTCGTTAGATTCGATCTATATGTAAATTAAACTGTCAACATTGTCAATTAAGTTTACAATCGGAATCGGTACAAATCAAAGTTATGTTAATGTGCCTGCTTCCCTTTTTGCGAGAATGCACTAGCGCGAAACGTGCAATCTTATATGGATATGGGCTTGTTATTGCATGTGCATTTCCATTTTAACCACCTTTGCAGCCAGGGTTGGATCATTTAACCGCTTGGTTATGGAAGTTTTGATTTTTTCTACGAGTTTTATCTTGTTGCTTGAATTTTGATTGTTACTAGGTAGTGTCCCAATGAAACATTTTGTTGGCAATGTTGCTAATACGCACATTAATAAATTACGGATCTTTTTAAACAAAAGAAATTCATGTACTACTGTATGTCTGTATGTCTGAGTATAACATTAAAACTGAGAATGACATTAAATCATGTCCAAGAAACTTCTTCAATTACGACAAAACTAAAATGAAATCGTGCAGCTTACCATCAAAGATGACATTGGATGAAATGGAAGGTAATAATTTAAATGATATATGAAATCTTTTCGCCACTTTTTTTCAAGAAACATACACGAAATTTTCAGATAATAATCGTAATTATGATTTTTTTTTTCTTTTTTTTTCTGACTTTTCATTTACTGTTGGCTTAAATAACATTTCGGTTCATGATATTTGGAATGGGCTACGAGATTTTGATGCCACTAAAGGTTCAGGACCAGATGAAATCAGACCTATTTTTATGAAAAACTTAGCAACTTCGTATTAAATGCAATTGATAGAGGTAACTAAGTAGAAGCTCTATATACGGACTTCAGCAAAGCGTTTGACAAAATTGATATCCCAATGCTGATTATTAAATTAGAAAAAAAGGGAATTGAGATGAAGCTCCTCACCTGGATTAAATCGTATTTAGTTGATCGCCAGCAAATTGTAAGATTCAACAAGAAAACATCTAAGCCAATTCATGTCACGTCAGGGGTTCCCCAGGGCTTGCATCTAGGTCCCCTTCTTTTTATTTAGTACATTAATAACGTCTCTCTTATTTAAAAACAACATCAGAGTACTTATATACGCTGATGACATGAAGCTATTTTTAGAAATAGGAAACGATAACGATATGAATGTGTTTCAGAATGAAATACATTTTTTTACAGATGGTGTAGTAAAAGTTTATTGAAACTAAATGTTAAAAAATGCAATCTTATAACGTACAGTAGAAAACTAATCAAACAAAATCTTCGTATTACATTAGGTAATGAAAATGTTCAAAAATGTGAAAATGTAAGAGATTTAAGTGTTATTCTAGATTCTAGATTGACATTTGTGGATCATTACACCACAATAAAACATAGAGCAGGCAATATGCTTAATTTTATAAAACGTTTCGGTGTCCATTTTTAAAGATCCTTATACAATAAAATCACTTTACGTTGCTTATGTGAGGTCAATATCAGAATATTGTAGCATTGTTTGGTCACCTCATATGTAAAGGCGTGAAGAACGAACAGAGTCAATCCAAAAGCAATTTTTATTATATGCACTACGTAAGTTAGATTGGACGGCTTTTCCTCTCCCATCATATGAAGCACGTTGCTTGTTGATCAGTATTCAAACAATGAAAGAACGTCGGGGCTACGCAAAGATTTCTTTATTAAGCAATATCATTTCGCAACGCATTGACTCAGCTGATCTATTGTGAAGATTAAATGTGTATGCCCTTTCCCGACAATTACGCAATCGACACTTGTTCGCAGTAGATCGCCATCGGACCAATTACGCTAAAATTGGACCGGTAAATCATATGATGACTGTTTATAATCATCATTGTGAACTGATTGACCTAAATATGCCCTCAACAGAAATAAAAATATATTTCAGAACCCTGCGAAGTCATAGAACATTAGTCCTAATGTTAATATGTAGTCTATGATTTTATTGAATATAAATAAGTAAATCAAGTAAGTTTGAAACACAAATGCTTCAATAAAGAAAATAATATCATGCTCCTCGTTACCGAAATTCGGGCTACCAACTGATTATCAATTTCCACCATGCTAAAAGTTGCACGTACATATTTTCATTGTATTTTAGTTTCGTTCAGAATCATCTCACAAGACTCAATCCCAGTCGGCGCTGCCGGGATGTTCTGAGGCATAACATCTCTGATCACGCCTTCCTTCGGAAGGGAAGTAAAGCCGGTTCATGAGTTGATGGGTCGATAGGTAGGGTCCAGGTGTGGGAGCTGCCTCCCTGGCGTCGGTAGTATTGGTGCTCAGCACGGAAAACAAGATCGACGGAAAACAAACCAAAGGAAAGAAAAAATCATCCCGCCAATTTATTATGTTGCATAGTTGACGTAACGTTTAATAAAAAAAATGCCTGGATCAATGAACCATCCGGTGTTCGACGCAACACAGTACACTATTTTCTTCAAAAGTTTTATCGAATCAGCCTTTCTCATGTCGTTTTCGTTTATGCTACACTACACCAGTGTAATGTGAGCAGCAATAAGGGGCTGTCCATAAACTACGTAGACAGTTTAGGGGGGGGGGGGGGGGTGTTGAGTATTATCAACGGCCCATACAAATAAAAAAAAAGTATGGGTGATTATCTACGCAGGGGGAGGGGGGTCAAGAATCTCAAAAATCTGTCTACGTAGTTAATGAGCAGCCCCTCAGCGCGAGTCATTGACAGATCATCATCATTTATTTGTAAACAAAAGTGCAACCGATAGCTACACCCTGATTTTTTTCGGTGTTCGGCGGTGTAGCATCGGTGTAGCTACACCGCAAAAACGAAAATGACGTTAGTCTTCAACCCAAGTCTTCTTTGATCAAATTTACCCAGCCATCAATCAATCTTATGGATGTTCCAAATGGACCACTCAGAGCCAATGGCTACACACCAAAAAAATCTCAATTTTACTGGCGATGTAAATATCCATGCATGCAAACATTCATACATGTAACCTTCCTTTTCACGTAAACTAGCAGCTTGCAAGAAATGTTGCAAACAAAAGTGGACAGTTGCATACAATATATGAAATATAGCATGACATGTCTCATAAATGTACACGTTCTTTAATCTAAACTTTTATGATGTATGACGCTCCATTTATGTGCATCATAGTAACGGATATTTAAAATACTTTTTTTTAGCTGTGTAGCTAATAAATCAAAAATCACAATTTTACTACATTCCATATAGTATGAAAACAAATTAAGGCCTACTTTGATTACATTTCACAACAATCAATTTGACAGTTTTTCTTAATCTTCTGGTGGACCAAATGTTGGCCACTCGGAGCCAGTGACCAGCTAATATATCAAAAATCACAATTTTACTTCATTTCATGAAGTTGTAGGAAAAATCAAGGCATACTTTGATCAAAAATGCATAGTACTGAAAATTAAAGCTGATCCGGCAGCCCGGAACCAATTTCATTAGATTATAATTTCAAATTTTTGTTTTTTACTGGCTGTGAAAATTTCAGCCATTTTCATATTGAAACAAAAAAGTTACACCCATGCAGCAATTGATATTCGTATGCCAGTTCGTAAACATAAAAACCATACAAAGCGCTTTAGGCCCTCCCCAACAGTAAGGCAGATAGTGTTCATTTGAAATGCTAAAAACTTTTCACAGTTAACTCGGATTCACCAAAACCAAATAACTTCAAAATTTGGCAGCCTCAGAGCACCTTAATTATCTTGAATATTTTTAAGTGTGCATACTTCACCATGCCAAATTTAGAAATTTGCATCATCAAACCTTTCCCAAGAATACCGCAAGAGGCCAAGCTTTTTAGGCCTATATCGATATGAGAACGAATTTTTTTTTTTTAATGGTATTTTAGAGCAGATTTGATACAAAATATCTTTGTTATTTTAATATATTATTAATGTATTTCGATATGTAGCTTATTAAATGAATTTTTTTTCGAAAAACTCTCAAAAAACTAAGGATATTTGCAAGCCAGCAATTTTTAGTTACGGTAACGGCAAGTATACCTGGAATGAAAAAGTAACAAACAAACGAACCTCAAAGATGGGAAGAAACCAGTAGAACGATTTTTTCGAAATGGCGTGTAAATGTATTTTCTTTATGTCTTTTAATATGATGTTTTATTAAATTTATTTCCAAAATATGATAATGTCTACCATCTACTAGGCTTACGATAAACATAGCATTTCAAGTTTTTCGGTATTTTATCTGCTCGCATCGCCATCGGTATGTATGGAGTCAGTTTTTTCTCGAAGCATGCATAATTTTCAAACTCGACACTTTAGGAAGCGGACTCTCGGCTGACTATGGATGGCAGTAGAGAAGAAGTAGGCAGGCAGACTCAGAAATAATAGATATGAAACGGCCATTAAATAAATCTTGTTTGATGGTTTTAATGGCGCAGCCCATTCGTGGAAAGTATCACGCTGTCTCTAAATTCTGATTTATGACGACAATTTAACTATGGCATTGTGGCACCAAAGTACTTCCTATTGGGATCCGGATTTCTCCCTTCGACGATCAATGAGCTTGTGGATTCAGATGTTTTCTGTCTGTCACGGTATAAGTCGATATTGGTAGCGTTATAGTGCATAACAGATCTTCACAAATCAAATATTCAAAACAAGAATTTGATATTTTATATTCAAAACTCTTTAGTTTTTATCACCCAAAGAATCAACGAAGGAATTAAAAAAAAGCTTCTTTTGAGAAATAGAACCATTTAAAAAAAAAAATCTCTACCATACCTGACGAAAACGAAAGGTTTAGTTCGTTTATTTTAAGATCAGTTTAGCTTGTCTTGTAATGTTCCTTTTTTACGAGATATTGTCTATGTACTTATTGATGTTTAGTTCTAGTACTTTTCATGTTTAGTTTAGGTTACATCATTGGGGCCAATGACGCCTGTTGATGTTTAGTCATAATTAAATAAATAAATAAATAAATAAATAAAAGCAGCCATACCTCACCGTGCAAAAATTTGAAATCTGCATAATTACGATGATTTTCAAGACGACTGTGAGAACTAAGTTTTATAGACTTGAAAACCTTTGGAATTAGCTCTCTGGTTTCAGAGATATGGTTAGAATATCATCGGCTCGTGTGTTTGTGTTTTGAGACGAGTAATGACTCAAACTGAGCTTAAAACCTCTTTTTGTTGCATATTTAATCTGATGATTTCACAAAACATAATCAGTAGGGTGGGTTAGGTTTTTATAGTGGATCAAAACCTCTTGTTTCCCACCGCTCTTCCTATAAGTATTGAGTTACCAAACAACGGTGTCAAATTTGAACGGATTTTGTTACGATCTGGATTTGCTGAAGAATTTTATATTTTGTATGGGGAAATGTATGGGAAACATAATAAACCTATTAAAGGGGGAAATACAAGTAACACGCCAAAAACTCGACGATTTTCGGAATTTTTTTGTGAGCAAATGAAACAACGCAAACGTTTGTGGCTCCTTGGGGTCACATCGGAAGAAGGTCGCCGGAATGTGATTACCAAAAACTCAGATATTGCTCAAATTTCACTAAGCCTAACTAAGATTGAGAATACTATGCAGAACAGCTTTTCCGAATTCTGCAAACTGATATGACTTCTGAAAAAATGGCCTACAGGCTTAAGCATGAGCTTATAGGTACGTGTAGAACACATGGTCTAAAGTGAAAGACTAGTAATTTTTTTGCGTATAGATCAAATCGATTTGCAGTCTTCGCCAAATTTTTCTGATATAGTATTTTCAATCTAAGTTCGAGATTTGGTTAAATTTTTATCGCAGTACACTGAACTAATATGACATATTCCTGTTATGTGGAAGTCTAATAAATTTGCGCTATAAGAGAATCCAATGAAAAAGATATGATTGAAAATCTACCAGGTAAATATTATATGAATATCTGATACATTTCCAATGCTGATATGTAGGTAACTTTTATATGATAAGAATCAACTGAAATGGACTTGAAACCCATCAGCATAAGCTTTACATTTAACCACAGGTGCATATACATGTCATAAATCAATCCAATTTATATGAAAATCACATGATATTTAATTTGACACATATATTTTATCCGTTCTAAAAATAAATCGAAAAATAAACATCAGACAGTGAGAGGTGGTGGTGCTTTGAGTGCTTTCACAGTTGCGTTTATTTCATTTTATTGTAGCTGATTTGGGATTCGATCCAGGACTGTTGAGGTATGATGCTGTCGGTGTCTGCACTCGGTTCCACTGGGCCACGAATGACTTTGAGATTGAGCTCGTTCAATTAGCATGAAGTAACATCAACTTTTCCAAAATGGAATGTAGTGCAACGTTATGCTCGTTTTGCTAGAGTGAAGAAATATAGCACTGACAAACTTATGTTCTGTTTCGTTGGTGTCTTTTGTTCTAATCTGTCTTAATGTTCCTGGGTGCAATAACACAATGACCAAATTTTATGCGTTCATGGAACTGGTTCATGAAGTTCCAGTACTAGTGCTGGGGAATCTGAATAAGCCATGTAGAAGGCTTACAATTATAATTTTAGCAAAGTAAGTATTGCAGTAGATTTTCTTTATCAATTTCCATATATTCTCATCTGGAACCCCTTATCTTATGGGCCAATAACAAGTAAAGATTATAAGTATCATTGTTGTAAGCAGTATTTAGCTCGACTAACAATCATGTTCAATGAGTGTACGATAACATCGTTGACAATTATTCCAATAATGTATGCAGAACAATCATATAATACGTATTTTATTGGGAGCGATATTCATCCCAAAAACCATGCCATAACAAATGTTTGCTGTTGGATTCCTTAAAAGGCAAATCTATATGACTATATAATGATTGGCATGGATCTGTCAACAATCTACAAACTTCAAAAATTGTCGGAAGCTATTTCAATGCGATATAAATGTTTTCCTATAGTGCAAACTTAAATGACTGTCCAATAGTTTCTACACCCGCGACATATCAACAAATGTAAAAAATCGATAAAAGCAACTCCAATAAAATATACATGACTGTCATATAAGATATATCTTTTAGTAAGCAATATTCGTCACGAAAACAGGTTTGTTTTACTGGATTTTCTTACAGTGCAAACTTATATGAATTTCCATTAGTTTCTAGATATCCGTTCCCACCCATGACATATCAACAGGGTTTCACTATAAAATATATCAGATAATATATCAGAAGCAAGGTAATGTCATGTACTAAGTATGTGAAATTACGATAGAAATCATTCCATATCGCAGTTTTAGTTTTTAACTGATAATCCAATGGAATCTCTCAATCATCACATAGAATGAATAAATCTTCTGACATTGCTATGCTATAAGATGGATTCAATAAACCGTACATGTCGATTTGTTTCAGTGTAGGCCGCGCTTGAAAGCTTATGTGTTTTTCTTTTGCTCTGTATTTTTCGTCAGCGGATTAAACTTTTTTTGCTTTAAATTTGTCAATTTGTTTGCTGAAATTTAGTTTCAAGTGTTCATAAAGTTATAATTTAGTGATATATCGTGTTTTTCCTGTTTTGAGGCGTCCAGTTATGAAGCTAAATTTGATTAAGGTTTAAAAAATGTCTGCCTTGAGTGATTCGGTTGACCTTGAATTTAACCTTCAAAATCTACGTCGTAGTTTCATTGTTTGGTGTCGGTTTTATTGCCTACCTTGAGCCCGGTTCTCCGAGTTCGGATGCCACACTTTTGGCGTGTAATTCTATTGAGAGATTCGTCACCGTGGACGAGTTTTAACCTGAGAGAGACGCGAAGAGAGAAAAATGGAACGTCAAATGCAGCCAGACGGCTACTGTCACGAACTGTTATTGGGAGCCAAGCAATTTTATGATGCTTTTCTTACAGTTGAACAAGAATACACAATTTATGACAAACTGTTGTTTCCACCTATTGTATTCAATGGAACACCGTTTATTTTTAATTTATTCAAAATACACACAAATCAATATTGAAAGATACCATCAATTAAGGTTTTGTCAAAACATCTAGTAGCGTAATAAAATACCAAACAGAAAAGTTCAGTTTCTCACTGCAAGCTGAATAATCTCAAACAATCACTACACGCTCAAAGCAAAACACGCGATTTTGCTACACCTGTTTCGATTTGATTTCAATGGCATACATTTTCATGACAAGTAGAACAAGTATGCACTGAATTCCGTGTGTGCTATCTGCATCTCCCTCCCAGGTTTTAACCAAGGGACTGGCACGTCATCATCTTTTCGTAGGTAGCATAAAATAGTGAAAACAAAGCAATCCTCAAAGCTAAGTCCAAGCGTGGGCCCACGGTTATGCTCGCTATGGCTACTTGTTATTAGTAGAGATAGGGGTGTGCCACTTCCCTGGTTTTAACCCGGTCTGGTTGGTGAATTAGCCCAGGAAAGGGTTGATAATCTGTCCGTCGCGAGTTTTGGTGGTGATTCGGTGGCAAACGTTGCCGTGAATCAGCAAGTTTTCCGCTTGCAAAAGTGTTAGGTAAGTACGGGGTGTAACTGGTGGCCGCGAACGGTTCCTGGGGAAAGCACTAGACGCGAACCCTCCCAGATGACCATGGCAGTGCAAGAAAATTTGTGTTCGGAACTACGGAACCCATGGATTGGAGGATCAAATTAACATGGTGAGACCAGTCCAAATACACAATACACAATTAAAAAAAAAAACATAAACTAACTACGTGCCAAGATTCAAAGGAAAGTTATGAAACTGGAAGTGTGTGTAATACTAATATCCAATTGATAGAGGTAATACGCAGGTATGTATGTCTGGGTTTATTGTAAGTGAAAGTAGCCTCTGAATGGGCGTGACTCTCCAGACAATTTGAAATGGGCTGCTGGATCTGCAATAGAGCTATCAATTTCTAACTCCCAGACTAAAGCTGTCTACAATGACCATAAATGCGACATTGTTCACAAATTCACAAGCTCGAGATTTGGATAAATTTGAGCAGTATTTGGATTTGTGGTAAGCAAATTAATAGGATTGTTCTGTTCCCCATACATTTTTCCATACAAAATTTAAAATTCTCGTGCAAATCAAGATTATATCCAAATTTGTTAACATTTTGTACAGTTGTTGGGTACCTCAATACGCATTTAAAGATTAGTTGTTAGTTGTAAAGATGACCCACCCTACACAGCAAAAAATTCTGAATTTTAGTTGTGATGTAAATATTCATTCACGTAAACTTGTATTTCATTTCACACAAATGAGCAACTTGTAAGCAATGTTGTTTACAAAGATGGGCTTTTGTATACAATATTTGCAACATTTAATTAAAAGTCTCAGAACTTTACACGGTTTATAATGTAAACTTATATGATAAGTGACACTCCTTTTATGTGTATCATATTGAACAGAAATTTACACAACCATCGTGATGTCATGGATTCCTTTGCAACATATCGGGTGAGATCTTTCCTTTATTTTTTCTCGTAATCCCATTTTATTGTTAGTCATGTTAGTTATACATCACACTTTACACTTTACATTTACATCCTTACATTATTAGTAATTAGAGATAAAAATATATATTTGCTTAATATAACCTTGAAATTTCAGTGTTACATCCACTTGATATTGTGAGCTGAGGAAACATGGAGCTGCATCTTATTATATGTAAAATAATTATTATTTTCATTGCAGAATATCAACTATTTTATTTATATAAATTTATATTCATTATTTCATATTTATTGTTTTGATATATTTCATTTCTCCATTACATATATTTTCATTATATAAATAAATACTGGGTTGGGAGGGAGTATCAGGGTATCATTTGACCTGGGACTGGACGATGGAGTGGTATGACAACCGGAGTCTAGGAGGGAATAAACACTATCATTTTCTTTACCCTACCGATTCGATTGTGGTGGTGTGAATTCTACTTCAACAGTTTCAGTGAGATTGACGCCCCCTTCTTTACAAACCATCCTGTAGGAAGCTTAATAAGTATTCGATTTGCTGGATCGTATCGTTGGAAGGAGATTCTTAAATTCCCGTAGATTTCGTGTAAGTGTCTCTGCTTACGGGTCCGCACCTTCGTTTTTGGCCCTTCATACAGCGATATTGTGAATTCAGATCGGTAGCTCAAATTGATCTTGCTATTATGTGGAGCTGCATACAAGACAAGATCTTTGAAGGGATGGTAGCTACTTTACATATATACATACATACATCATATTGAACAGAAATTTACACAACTTTTTCAAACTGTTTAATGATCAGTTGTGATCATATAATAAACTAAGGACCACATTCGTTAAACCCGAAGAAATACCTGGTGCCTCCGAGAAAGTGGTCAACTCCTAACAAGCCTATCATGAGACACATAAAAAACATATTGGAATTTAAAAACAAGATCATTGGCGGTCATTTAAAGTTTCCAGAGTCACATTGGTCCCACTCGGTAAGAACACATTTACCGAGAATTCAGATCCACTGAAATTTGCACAAAGAAACAAATTAATGTCCCCGGTTCATGAGTTGATGGTTCGATAGGTAGGGTCCAGGTGTGGAAGCTGCCTCCCTGGCGTCGGTAGCATTGATGCTCAGCACGGCAAACAAGATCTACGGAAAACAAATAAAAAAAAACGTTCAAGTTCAATAATGACCGTTGTTACTGGAGACCGACTAGGAGAAGTGCACCAGTATTGGCCATTGGTTCCTATTTTGGCCACACCTCAGAAAACCGATTACATTACAATATTCGTGCATTTTGTGGTCGACATGCTTATGTACACCGATGAATATGATTTACACCAACAAACTGAAAGCAACTGAACATCTCAAAATTGTTAGCCGGCACCGGTGGTGTAGTGGTAAGCGTGACTGCTTTCTAACACCCCAATGGGTCTGGGTTCAATCCCAGCCGAGGTCGGTGGGATTTTTCTAAGGCATAAAAATCTCTGGTCACGTCTTTCTTCGGAAGGGAAGTAAAGCCGTTGGTCCCGGCCCATGTGTGTTTTGAATGGGTGCGATATCCTACGCACGTGTGGAAGCTGCCTTCCTGCACATTCGGTTGCCGTCAATGGATGGTAATCGATGTCCGTCGGTGATTGGCACTAGATTGCGGAACAGAGACCGACTTTAAATAAAGGAAAAGAAGATCTCAAAACTGTTAACAACGTTAAATATCGTCAAAAGGTGGACAATAGAGGAACATGGCCAATACTGGAGCGTTTACCCTAATATCTGCATCTCCACGGTTTGTCACGGGAAAGACGTATTTGTTAGAGGATAGGGTGAATTAAATCTTGATTCACTGAGGATGATCTTGAAACAAGGAAAAAATGAGTTAGTTAGTCTTCATCTATGTAAGTGATTCCTAATCTTCTATTCGTTGTTCCCTAGTTTGAAGTGGTTAAGACTAGGGTTCTGATGCATGATCATTATCGGTGTCATTCCTTAATTTTGTTGCTAAGGAATCCAATTTTGACTGACAAAGGGTAGTGCCTTTGGAGGGTGTTTCAACACTCCGAAGGGTATAAATAGCGGGACCTTTCAATTAGAGTCGGATCCTTGCGATAAATGCGAGAATGTCAACTGTAATTACAAATTACTGGTCGCAGTGGTGTTAGGTCCCGAACAGAGGAAAAAAATATGTGACTGTAGAAATCGTGAGCGACTTTTCCAAACACATCGAAAATAGTCAAGTGCTAAGCGTGTCTGTTCAACATGAACAAACGCATAGCTCATCGCACATCGCGTTACATGTGGGAATCGATAATGATAATATGGTTAACTACCCCATTTCCAGCCTATTAAGCACAACCCGCACTTAGTATTTCTTAATCTAGCGCAGTTTAGCACCAAACAGAATGCTATTATTACTGATGGCTTCCAAATTTATTTACCTTTCTGTATGTACCAGAAGATTTGATAAAGAGAAACCAATGAGATATTGTCAAAAGTCCTACACTGCTTCTTGACGTCAAACTCGGCCTACGGATTCTAAACTCGGCCTAACGCATTGAAACGCCATTGAAACGCCAATGAATTCACTTCGGCCTATCGGATGAAGATAAAAATTGATTCGGTCGGAACTCTGAAATCATGGATTTATTTGAAATTTTCTGCTCGATAGGCCCAAAATGTGCGATTAGGCCGAAGTAGTTCTCTACCCTATATCTAATATTTTCAATTGCGCCTTATAAGTCTAATGGTGCGGATTCAAACACAATGAATTAAAATTACACCAGCACTACCTAATTTGATCTATGGGATTGTACGAAATTATGACGTAGGACTACGTGGTCTTATATAATAAATTTGTTAACTAAGACAGGAGCATGTGTTTTGTGTACACCCAACCGGTGGATGTAAGATTCGCTTACAATTATGTGGGATTCATCATCAGAGGATGTAAGTGGAGACCACATGAACCGAGGATGCGATATACCTAGCTGCGGTCCAATGTAAGAAAATTGGAGACCGAAAAATGTAGAGTGTACTAGTGAGTGAAATTAATTATGTCGAAAAAAATAGAAAAAAGGTTGCCGACTGGACTCGAATCACGGACGTTGCGATTATCAGACCTGTGCTTTTTCCACTGCTCTGTCCATGCTTCTGAAAATGATTTGCCTAAAAGCAAACATGAAGCGCTCATTTTCTCGCATGCTCGACTTCGTATGCTTTTTCTGCTGGAGAGATTCGAGACAAGTGTGTGCGTCGTTCTACAATGTTCTACAATGTACGTCGTTCTACAAGCTTACTGGTATAGTCGAAAGCGTAGATGGAACACGAAATAAAAAAAGACAAAAAACCATTACATCGCCTGCATATACACTGAAGTCTTTTTTTACACGGTTTTTTTACGCGGTTTTTTTTACACGGTTTTCCACGATTTACACGGTACGTTTTTAACGATTTCTCGACAACGATACAACCTATCGACTTGATTCCAATCACATTATCCGTTTCAAGCTATTTGTAATCGAATGGCATACTTAAAAAAAACATCACAATTTTTGGTGTAAATACAGAAATTTTTAAAATATGTATATATATATGTGTGGGTGTGTGTATATGATGATAAAAATCTTACCAATTTCTCATATTTTCTCAAGCTTTGACTGGCACTATTTCAATCCTACACTCGAGTCATTAATCACTAAACCTCATGTGAGTGCTCTGAAACTGTGTTATGCGTTACATGGTGGCTATCGATAGGAAGATCCCGGGCTTGAAAATAGAGGTTAGCAGGATACGGAAAAAAAAAGTGTCATGAATCAGCAAGTTTGTTGCTGGTGGCAATTTATTATACTTGGGCCTTCTTGTTCCTCCATCTCTCCTGTCGATTACTTTTACGGAAGTTTTCTAGCAGGAGCGTGTACATTTTCGAAGCCTTTTACATATTAGCTTCATCATCGAACATTGTTCGGGATGAACAAGCAGGAAAACACATTACTATTGGATAATTTGGTGTGAAATTCAATACCAGCCACACGAAATTTGTACGTGCATAACCATTTTTCTTCTCGTTCGGAACAATTCACCAGTAACGAACTAAAAAAGGTAGAACCATGGAACGTATGCGGATGAAAAAACACATTTGCTTGACATATGCTAAACAGCGTCTAATGGTTATCACATCAATACCGCCAGCCGTGAGATTCTGGGTTTTCTAAAAATCGATTTGTAACCGAAACCATTAAACATTTCAATGGCTTTCTGCTGAGTTAACAGCGGCATACCCAATGACGTATGAGATTCGTTCAGATCATTTTTTTTTCTCCTTCTATCATACGTCGAGAAACGTCGTCGCTGCTTGTGTCGGCTCCTGGGGTGCGTGACCAAACGAGAAAAAGTGATAAATGACTTGCTAGTGACAATTAATATTTTGACAGTTTTTAGAAGTCATTTACTAGCGTCTGTGACACAGCTTAATTGGAATCATTTTTCTTCACAAAGCATTGTAATGATCGGTTGTGCCTAGCATGCACACATGGGCTTCCATATTAGAAAACGTAACCAAAAGTATCTACCTTTTATTTTTAAATGTTTTTTAAGGAACACACTGGGGGAAGTGGGACAGCATAAATTGACAGTTAACTTTTGAGCTGATTAAATCTGGCATGTATTTTTCAAATTTAATTCTTATGAGTGACATCCAGACTGAAAATCTGATTTGCGCTATGTTGAGAAGCAGAGAGTCGTACTCAGGATATTTGTGTAGGTGGCGATCTCTCAGATTAGCAGCTGCAGACACAGCATAATGCTTTGTTCGGAGTACAGTGTTATAACATGTTACAAGGCTATCGTGATGACGTTTTTCATGTCGATAATTATTATAGCTCTGTAGTCTGAATAAGACATAAGTGACAGTTCTTAAATTATATTCTAACATTCCTGTATTATCGGCATTATCGATCACACGACTTTCCTGTGCTCATTAGTGCTGGGACTCGGATTATCCGGATATTTTAATTTTACAATTTTATTAAATTTTGGCATGGGAACCTAAAAACCAACTTTTTGAAAAATATTTAGAACAGTAAAAAAGAAAACTGTTAGGGGGAGAATAAATTTGAAATTCCAGATATCCGGATAGTTACTATCTACCTGCTAACCATCTTAACGTTTTCTCAATTTATTTTATTTCAATATTGGGCACTAAAAAGCATGATATTCAGGATACTGAATATCAATTCAATGATATTTCATTTGTCTGAAATTAATTTTCTGAAAAAAAAAACTGAAGTATCCGGATAGTTGAAGTGCCAGCTCTAGTGCTCTAGTGCACCTGTCGTAATATCAGCGCTAGCTGGTGATATTTAGCTCGCTGATCGAAAGCATTTGAGCGACTGTCCTGCTGACGACATCCCAGGTGCCCTCCTCTTGACAGAGGTGTGACGGTGCGTGTCTGAACTGAGCCAGGTATTTTCTGAAGCAACCATGACCAGACAGGAACTGCGTCTGGTGAAACTTTACCTCTCCATGCTTCCTGTTCACCCAGCTCGAAAGATACTGAACTACACGATGAGTCCTTCTACCATTCTCCAACGAGTCCTATTCCTGTTGCCACTTGGTCATCGACTCCACCACTTGGTCCATACCTCGATATTGACGTAGATACACTAGCCAGGACACGTCATCTCGTTGATGGCCTTCATTGCCTTCTCGCAGACATACTCTAAGTGGATTTTGAACTTAAGTGATTTCAGCTCACTGCAGCGGTTTGCAGTTACTGTTATATCTACAGCTTCGCTCCTTGCATCCAGTTATTTACCAATCATGTTCATAACGCCTGTCACCGTCAAGACGACGTCGTCCGTAAAGCCAATGATTTCGACTCCTTTTGGTAGCTTGAGTGTCAGAACGCCGTTGTACATCCCATTCCGCAGAGTTGGACCAAGGATGGAGCCTTTTGGAACTACGGCCATGATCCTAATCGATCTCTGTCCAATATCTGTCTCGTAGATCAGAACCCGGTTCTGGAGATAACGCCGCAGCATGCTGCACAGGTAGTCAAGAACCCTAATTCTATGCAGCGCCTCGGCGATGGCCACCCAGCTGAATATTCTACCTTAGCATGTCCGTGGACGCCTGGATTTCCGCTTCAACGATACGTTGGGGATTCCATCTGGACCGGAAGCTTTCTTCACCTTCGATCCTTTCGCCACTGCTATGAATTTCTCGTTGGTGACTTCGACGTTATCTCCCTCTTTCTCTCCGTACAGTGTAGATGACCGATATGTTGGGTCGTGCTTCCAAGATGACTTTTAGCACATTTCAGTAGGCATCGTTGGACCTCTGATCTTCGCCATCGCCATATGCGTCGCTCCAGGGTTTGGTAACAGTGTCTCGGCACTACTCCTTGAATCAGTTTTACCTGCTCTGCTTTATCTCAAGTTTAGTTTAATGAAAAACTACCCTAAGCTCCTCTCTGTCTTCATCGGTTCTTGCTCTCTTAACGCTTCTTCTGGCTCTGAGACAACCAGCGAGGAGGGTGCTTAGTATCTTGTTCCATCAGTAAGCTGGGAGCAGGCTATTCTGTGGCTCCAGTTACCTCAGCATGGTTGTGTCACATGTCCTCACTAACTTGTCTGTAAACTCGTCTGCGCCCAATTTAGGATTTATGAGAGTTCTGTAGACAGTGATTTAGACTTGTAGACTGCTTTAAACCTCTATAAAACTTGCAATGTTACTTAGGCCTTCGTCTTCCACTTCCACTCGCAAGTTCTCGTCCTCCATACTGCCGCAGGATTCCGTTGACCGGTATAATACCGGATCGCCTTATGGTCACGCGACAGACTGCAGAAAGTAACGTCAATAATGGCTTCCCGGCTTTGCTTTGCTAAAAGTACTGACGGTGCCTTTCTTGACCAGCCTAACTTCTAGTTTTTCCAGAGCTTTCAGTAGGCTGAACTCTCTTGCGTTGGTACATCGGCTTCCCCACTCCATTGCCCAAGTTGAAGTCTCCTCCTATGACTACCAGTCGTCGCCCGATCAGCTCATCGGTTATTCCAGCGAACATCTGGTGCGTCTAGGGGTCTAGGGGTGCGTAGCTGCATATGAACATTCCGTTAATTTTGGCGATCTCGAACGCTTCGTATGAGCTCACAACCTTGAATGGGTTATCTGCACATAACTTGTATTGAAGCCATCCCTGCTATATCCGCCACCCAGTTACCGTTATTGAGAGGAACTAGATACGGTTCTGCAATGATTGCAATGTCGCTATGCAGTGTCCCAATGATTGAGGTTTTTTGACGTAGGACTACGTCTTTGATTTCTATATGGGGATACACTTTGTGAAAACCGAAAATAGAAAATGTAACAAATTAAGAAAGATTTTGAACGTTAATAACTCAGCTGCCCCTGGTACAATTTCAATGATTTTATCACCAATCGATCAGAAATATGGCTAAGCATCGATAACAATGCTTCCGAATGTTGATTTTTAACAAGAAACTATTGAAAAACTGGTAAATGTCCAGCATTGTCCAAAAGCGTCGAATTAACTAACAAATCCACCAATTACCTACATGCATAGGCTGCTTCCCCAGCACAGTCGTCAGAGAGTAGTAAGTAGACGAAACAAGTCGAAGTGGCATTCGCCTCCGATCCTCGGGCGCGTGCGTTTAGGGCGGATGGAATTGCGTAATATTTTGCACACTCATCGCCATACTCGGGACCATACGCTCCCAAAGACCATACCACTGTATGGTGGTGTTCGGTCGTCGAAATTAGTAGCAGCAGTAGCAGTGCTTTCGGCGTGTGGCGTTGAAAATTGTTCTCCAGTAACAACGAAAGGCTGCCTGCAAGCAGCGAGCAGCAGAGGCCACATAAGCAACCATCAAAGGAGGAAGAAGCTGCACCGCTATGCTATGGATCGGAATCAGTAGCTCTTCGTGAGTCGCTGCGGGTCGGTCATCTATGCCATGCGTGTCACTCTCGCTCCAAACGACATACAGCTCGACAGTCTCATCCAACACGGAATTACTCAACCATCACTACAAAACGGTCCTTTTCAGGGCCACCAAAAATTTGTTAAAGAGTATTATTTGGACATTGGTCAAGGTCATCAGTTCCCGCAAGCAGCTAGCTATCAAGGCTCAACCTGGCTCAACCTGTCGATAGAAGGTGTGGAATTGTAGGCCAGAATATATTGGTGCAATTAGTTTTTCCTCGGCTTTCATTCCGCACGATCCGTTTCTTTCGTTTAATCAATCACCCTTGTAGTGACGTCGAAAAGATTGTTTCAATCGGCGATTGCATATGAAATTTAATGTGGATTATAGAATTTTTTGTATGTTACCAAAATTTATGAATGGTTTGCCACTAAATTTTGAGATAATTTATTGATTATTGAATTATCACACTGTATACCATGAAAAAGCAGCCTGTTTGTGTGTTTTTGTCTGTTTTCAAGTAAGAAGTTATCATAAAAAACAAATCACCAGCTGGTATTTCCCGGCGACCTTACAAATAAATAAAATGAAACTAAATCATCATGCAGAACCTGCTAGGATTGGTTTTACTTCATATTTCACAAAATTGCTTTCGATTGTTAAGACATCGTCTCCCGCAAAGTTTATATTTTTCCAAATATTATAAATTAACAATACACGGTAAGAAAAAAGTACCCAAAATTGAGTTCCTTTCACTCATCACGTGGCTTCCGTGGGGCTAGGTAAAATTAAGTTAAAGAAGAAAACTCAATTTTGAGTAATCCTGATCGTTGACCAAGTTGACAAAAAAATAAAAAAAGGGCCAGACTGGAACCGAACCATGGACGTTGAGATTAACGGGCCCGTGTGTTGACCACTCGTCTATCAACGCTTGTGTAAATGAAATGGTTAAAGGCGCATAAAAGCAACCTCAATGAAAATAAACTTATATTTAAGTTCATTTATTATTACTTACTTACTTTTCTGATTCACTCAACGGCGGACCTCAAATGATAGAACCCAACGTTGCGTTTTTTTAAACTTAATTTTGAGTATTTTTTTCTTGCCATGTATGGTTCACTCTTCTATTATCCCCAAGACACGATTTTTCCCGATACTAGCGGCTCTAGTGACGCGAAAGGTGACTAGTACACTGTAAATTGAGCGTAAATTGAGAGTAAAATTTAACCGAACGGTAAGAAAAAAATATTATTATTATTATTATTATTTAGCTTTATTAAGGAGGCTTTCAGCCTTGGGCTGGTTCGCCTCCAAAACCGGAAAGAAAAAAAAAAAAAAAAAAATAGTCAAAATTAAGTTTATATCTCAAGCGCCGCTGGGATTTTCTGAGGTACAAAATATCTGATCACCAAGGGTGGGTGTGGAAGCTGCTTCCCGGGAGTCGGTAGCATTGGTATTCAGTACGATAAACAAATCAAGGAAAAAAAGTTTATTTCACCCAACTAGGTACACGGATAGAAATCTCCTTATACCTTTTGGCAAATTTCTATTGCTGATTATTCATAAAATGTATAAGTCAACTAATAAGCAGACGCCTTGCAAAAAGTTAATGAAGCTCATGTGTCAAATGAAATGTATAAGCGGTCACACATACCTTTTATGCATTCTTGTAGGACCTATGTGGTTTGTCTTATGGAATATATAAGACTGATGCTTTGGCAAAAATGTATAAGTGAAACACATGAATAAAATAATTGATTTTCGTTTCGTGTACTATGTGGGAAGCCAAAAGTAAGTAAAGTCCCATGTACTCAATTAATCATGTTTTGTTGTTTTTGACATCATCCACATCCAGAGGGCCAGTCACTTTCGAATATATGGGAATTGTAGGAAACCATTTGGAAATGCATGAAAATTTTCAGTTTTTATTCATTATCGTCTTTATGAGCAGTTTGGCAGTTGTCACAAATGACATCAAGATGCCTAGCCGGAGTAAAGTTTGTTCTGTATAGTTTTCAATCCGACAAGTAGGCTTACTCAGATTGGGCTTTTCCGCTTTTCGCGCTGCCGTTCCGCTTCCGCTGTAATTGCGCAAAAAAAGAAGAATCAAAACAAAACCGCAAATAAGGCTACTAGAAACTCAAATTTCTAATGGTCATAGGGTTACAAGAAGTTCAAAATAAAAATAAACCCCGTTAATATGCACGAAGTGTCATTCAGATAAGCGGGGGTCCACAGTATTGTAGGATATTTGGACACCGCAAAAATCTCCCTTTTATACCTGCACCATTCTAAACATGCGATTATAACCATTTCCCCAGAATTTGGGTACATTTTACTCATCGTAATAAAACTGGTTTACTCAGATTCTGCCAACTCCTTACTGGCACATAAAAATGGGTACCATCTACCCACACTGAAACAAATCGACATGTACCGTTAATTGGATCCATCTTATAACATAGCAATGTCAGGAGATTTATTCATTCTATGTGATGATTGATAGATTCCAATGGATTATCACTTAAAAACTATGACTGCGATATGGAATGATTTCTATCGTAATTTCACATACTTAGTACTTGATAATACTTTGCTTCGAACGTGGTTAGCGATAGGTAAGATGTATATGAATATTGTCTGATATATTTCATGGTGAAAAACTGTTGATATGTCATGGGTGGGAACAGACATCTAGAAACTAATGGAAAATCATAACAATTTGCACTATGAGCAAATCCAGTAAAATATACCTGTTTTCATGATGAATATTGCTCACTAAAAGATACATCATATAAGATAATCATGTATATTTTATTGGAGTTGCTTTTAACGATTTTTGACGTTTGTTGATATGTCGCGTGTAAACTATTGAACTGTCATTTAATTTTGCAGTATAGGAAAACATGTTTATCTCATTGGAATAGCTATCTTTGATTTTTGAGGTTTGAAGATTGTAAAAAATCTATCCCAATCATTAAATAGTCATATAGATTTTCCTTTTAAGAAATCCAACAGCAAACATTTGTTTTGGCATGTTTTTCTGGGATGAACATCGCTCCCAATAAAATACATCTTACATGATTGTTCTTTATAAATTATTGAAACAATTTTCAACGATGTTATCGTACACTTATTAGAATGATTAGTCGAACTAAATATTGCTAACAACAATGATACTGTAATAAATAATCTTTGTTTGTTATTGTTTCATAAGATTAGGGGTTCCGGAAAAGAATGTTTTGAGATTGAAAAATAATATTCTACTGCAATATTTACTTTGATAAGATTCTAATTGCAAGCCTTCTAGGCGGCTAATTCAGATTCCAGCACTAGTACTCAAACTTCATGAACCAGTTCCATGAACTCATATAATTTAGTCGTTGTTTTATTGCACACAGGAGCATTAAGAACATTAAGAATGATTTGAATACACGACACCATTGAAACGGAGCATATATTTGTCAGTGCTATTTTTCTTCACTCTAGCAAAACGAGCATAACGTTGCTCTATATTCCACGTCGGGAGAGCTGTTATTACTTGATGCTAATTGAACGAGCTCAATATTGAAGTCAGCCGTGGCCCAATGGAATCGAGCGCAGACACGAAAAGCATCACAGCAGCATCACAGCAAACAACAGTTTTGGATCGAATCCCAAATCAGCTACAATAAAAAAAGACACAACTGTGAAAGCTCCCACTGCCTGGTGTTTATTTTTCGATTTATTTTTAGAAATCGATTAAATATATGTGTCAAAAGAAGAAGTAAATTTCATGTGATTTTCACATAAACTTTACTTCGATTGATTTATGACACATATATTATATTGTGGTGAAAAGTAAATCCATTTCAGTTAATTATTATAATTTGACCGATTTTCATTTATCATATGACGATCATATAAAAGTTGTAAAATTATCAGCATTGTCAATGTATCAGATATTCATATATAATTTACCTGACACATTTTCAATCATATCATTTTCAATGGATTATCTTATAGCGCAAAATTATTAGACTTCCACATAACAGTAATATGTCAAATTGGTTCAGTGCAGTCTCAGAGTACACAGAAAATGAAACTTACCCAAAGCTTGAGTTTAAACAACTCAAATTTAAGTAGAACCGCAGTAAACTCAGCACGGAAAACACGATCGACGGAAAACAAACAAGAAAAAAAAAATCTCTGTTAAATCTCTATAGTATTTCATACTTACGACCACTATAAATTTCCGACGATTGCACATAAAAACTCTCCATAGTCCAGTCCACAACACTCAACTTTATCGTTCTTGTTTTGAGTTATGAAGGTTTTGACGTATGATAGAGAAAGCTAGTAAGTAGAGAAACATGTAAAAAAAAGCCTATTTACCAAATGTAAACAATGACTTTGAACGATTTCTAATGAGTATTGACTCAATCTGGCCAACTGACACCAACATCTGAGAGATAACTTACTCTATCAGATGATATAGTTAGTTTGAGTGGGCATGTTGCAATTCGGGAACAACCGACGTTTAGATGCATTGCATACATTTCGGCACCAACATTTCAAAAGGGCGAAACTGACAATGATGGCAAACTGAGAAAAACGCTGTCAAAGTTTCTAAAGCGAAAATTTGAAATTATTTCAAATTAGTAAGCTATGCAGGCCTCATACTTGCACAGTGCAGTATTAATGCTCCTTGTTTACCAATACATAATAATTTCGATTTTTATTTTCTTTTTTTTATCTCTAAAAAGCTTAAAAACAAGTTTCGCCTGTATTTTTTTGTAAATTTTGATTAAGCCCTTTCGGTTTGTACCTTTTTTTTACAATCTGTCAATTCGGCCCCACTGACAGCGCCTTGTTGCCTTTGGATTTTTAACTACGCCCTTCTGCTGCTTTGATTAGGAAAATCGGGAAAATCATAAATTTATTATTTAATAAGGAACTAATGTTTTTGTTGTGTTTGTTTTTGTGGGTCTGCATCTAAACGATATGTTATGTTATGGATAATTTAAGATGAGAAGATTGTGTACACAATTTCCACTGAGGATAACAAAAAGATTTAGCTGTTAGTGAAAAATCTCGGCGTGAACACCATCAAGAACGGTCATTCACTTAAACAACCGGAAGACAGACTTTGCTAGCTTCCGGTAAAATAGTTAATCGCTTCCCAGCTTGGACAGGAAGGAAAATAATCACCGAACCGAACGTCTAGCTCATACATGAAAATTTCTCGTTTTAGTTCAAAGACAGTGCTTCAACTACCAAAGATTGGATGTACCGTGAAAATCGTCCACGAAAACTTGGTAAGCAAGCAGAACACCTGGATCATTTACTGGACTGGTAAAGAAAAAAAGATACAAAATTTCGACGGGTTACTGAAAAGTTTGAAACTGCTGTTGAATTTCTCCAACCGTGGACGTGGTGCAATCCATCCCTTTCGGTGTCCGCCGCTGCTGGGGTGTGCAGCAAGAAAGTGAAACGTTATTACCATGGATCATGACTCATCATCATCATTGTCCCAGATATGCAGCGGAACAGGTACAGCGAGCCCACAACGACTTAATGTGCTAAAGAGGTTGGTCAGTGCAGCCGTAGTTTTGGATGACTATAATTTACCGGAGTTGATTGAAAACTTTGAGAATTGAAGGCAAATCAGTATTTAAGGATGTATTCGTTTTAATCGGCCAACAGTTGTCATTCCATACCATTTTCCGTATGCCATCTAGGCCAACTGAAAACCTTCCCTCTTTGGTACAAGTCTAGTGGTTTTCGCTCTTTTTCTAGTTTTCGATCGAACCGTTTTTTCCATACAAAAAAATGTATATGAAAAATATGGTTCGAACGAAAACGAGAATATGGGCGGTTATCTAATTGTCGAATGGAAAATAGCAGTAACAAATAATAACTACATCATTTGCAAATTTTTAATTTCAAATATTTTTTAATAAAGAAAGTTGAATAATGAAGTTTTGCACCGCCCTTTCATGTGTCAATATTTAAGGAAACATCCAAATCTGCATCGAAATGGTCCCCTATATCAGTCTTAGCCTTACGGCCTCGCTTTTTTTGGTGCTAGTTGCTTCAATAAAGTGCCGTAGTATGCTTTGTTGGTAACAAAATCCATCAAACTTTTTAAGTCCTCTATTTTCTCGTTGGAAAGTGGAATTGGTTCGTTGGTGATAGGAGTTACGATAACATTTTTCGTGTCATGATTAGTCATATCGAATCTCTTATATTCTTCAGCAGACAATTCATACTTATAGTACACAATCCCTGGCGCTGAAGTCCTATATTCGAAATGCGAAATGTTCTTGAATCGAATAGGTTCTCCATCTGTGTTCATCTTGGGTCGTTTGTAGTAATTTTCCAGCTGTTTGAATCCCAAAAATTCGTTTTGGTCCATTTCGGTGACCTGGAAGGGCACTCTCCGTTGAATGGACGATATAAAGACAGCCCAATCCCTCGGCGTCTCTATATTAGTAGTGCATCGCTTTTTTGCCTTCTCAATACAAGCATGGGCCGAGTCCACCTCCATATGACTATGTCCGGATGTCATAAATTTATGACAGATTGTCAGCTGTCGTTCTTCAGTGCTACATTTTTCGATAAAATGTGAAAACATCATGCACATCACTATGTTGTGATTCTGTCCTGTACAACGGTCGGAGTAGTAGTTAATTACCTTTACTCTTTGGTTTGTATTTGATAAATCCTTCAGGATACAAGATGCTATCTCTTGTGATCCCCTTCTCGCTTTCGATTCGTCCCACAAATAGCATTCAACTGAATTTTCACCATTCCAGGTAGTGTACACAGTCAGATTAAGGGTATACAACTGCCGTTTGTAAAATGCCGTGCCACACAGCAAATGTGGTGTTGGCAGGCATTTCTGAAGATCGAAGGAAACCGTCCTGACTTCAATACTGGTTTTTGCAGCCAAAACATCGACCTTCTTACTCGTATAAGCTGTTTGAGCCACCGTGTGGTGGTCATCTCGTGTGCGTTGAATCGCCTCCTTCTCGGTGCATGTTTCTGCTTGCTTTAGTAGGACAGCTAGTTTGTCGCACAGGCAACAAGTATCTGCCTTCGGTTTCCTGAACGCCAGCTTCATAGAGCGGAATAGTAATCGATAAGTGTTGAAGTGCACAAGATGCATGTTATCCTTAGCACATTTAGCTTTGTACAAATTGTACATCTTCATCACGTTCAAATCACTGCTTAAATATAAGCGTGAAGTTTTCTCTCGGCTATAGTGAGAGGTATAAGCAGGAAAGGATTTAATGTGGTCAATTATATGATTTCGTTGTTCATTAGAAATGCTTCTACGGCTGCTGTTTTCAGCCCGCATATCATCAGCTGAAATTCCGAGTCCTTTCAACTGTTTATTGGCCAACACTCGAAGTTTTTTGTCTGTAATATCGAATGTGGCCATAAACATTTCCTTACAAACGTGAACTCTACCGTTTACAGCCGGAAGATAATACGATCGCGTAAAAAGTCTTCTTGAATTCAGAACCTGGGACAAAGTTACAAAAAAAAAAGATTTTTGGAAATTGGGATTTAAACTAGTATTGCAGTAATACTTTACCGTTGGTCGAGCAGTGATTCTCAATGCCATATGGTTACTCAAGAACTGGTTTTGACCAGAAGCAGACAGTTGCAACATGTTCTTTAACAATTGACATCGCACATTGGTGGTATACTTTTCCTTGCATTTAAGTTTCGTACAACTGCATGCGGGCCTTACAGCTCTTGCAGGAACCACTGTACCATCAGTACGGACGTAGCTTTGTCCCTTTGTTTTTGTAATTTTATTAATCTGCCGACGGCTTGATCCTTTACATCGTGCTGCCTCGGGTTCGACAATTTCTTGAAAACCAAGATCTCCTGGTAACTTTTCAGATGATGAAGCTGCAATTAATAAGAAACGGAATATTTTTATTTCATATACCCTAGTTTAAATTTATTTTAAAACTTACCGTCATTTATCTGGTTGGAATGATTTGCTCCGGGAACATACTCATCGTCTTCACTCAAAAGACCCTGATTCCTGAATTTTTCAAAATAATCCGTCATATCGAAATCATTCATTTCCGTGTTATCCCCGATACACACTTCTCCACCATTTTCATCCAGATCTCCGAACTCTGATTCAGAACACTTTCCAACATCTGAACTGGGAGAGTTAGGTCGATTTTGGACATCGCCATGCGCACCAGCACGATGCATGATAGTCGCATGAGAATGTCCGCTTGAAGTGTACGGAGATGTTGCCAGGAGAATTGGAGAGTTACGGTGCCTAGGTTGATTTTGAACATCGCCATGCGCATCACTACAGTGCATGGCAGCCGCATGCGAATGTCCGCTTGAGTTAGATGGAGATGTATCCAGCATAATCGTAGAGTTATGGTGGCCAAGACTATTTTGAAGATTGCCATGCGCATCACTACGGTGCATGGCAGCCACATGCGAATGTCCGCTTGAGTTAGATGGAGATGTATCCAGGAGATTCGGAGAGTTACGGTGGGCAGGACGATTTTGAATATCGCCATGCGCATCACTACGGTGCATGGCAGCCGCATGCGAATGTCCGTTTTTGATAGATGGAGATGTATCCAGGAGATTCGGAGAGTTACGGTGTTCAGGTCGATTCATGGCATCGCCATGTGCATCACCACGGTGCATTCTAGCTGCAAGCGATCTTCTATTTGAGGAGGATAGGCGACTTGTTTCGTGTTTCCGTGAATAGTTGTGATCCGATTGAACTGATACGCAGCTAGGTGCACCATCATGGTGCATCGCGGGCGCATGTGAACTTCGGCTTGAATGAGATAAATGCTTACGTCGATCATTCTTTCCGTACCGGTTCCGGGTAATGTTCTGGCTACGAAAATGCTTTGAAGCGGGCAAGAATTCACGAGGATCATTATAAATGGAGCAGTTCCCTATGTCACTTAACACACTCCTATTGGAAACAGATGAAACACTGCAGCTCAAGCTCAAATGGTCAGATTTTCTATTCGTCCGAAGGTCCAGTGCACTCACACTCAGGTCTGTTGAGAATTCAGTGGATTCGAGTGAGGTTTGCCGATCAAAAATATCTGGAAAGCCGTAGTGCATTTCCGTTCGTGTTTTTTTTTTTGGAGTGGAGCATTGTACATTGCAGAACGATACATTAGACTCTTCCAAGATGTTGGATTCCGAAAACATTTCCGGTGACTTGAAGCATTCTGCTAATGGAGCTCTGTCCTTCTCTCCTTCACTTCGATTTCTTAGGTTTTCGTTTCTGGATGTGTCCACCATATCCACCTCTTCAAAATATCCTGCAGAAGGAACATGTTCTTCATTACATGCAGCATTTTCTTCGTGCATAAACATTGCTGCTGCATCTGAAATTTAATTTTTCAAATATTGGAACGCGTTAGTATTCTGTGCATCAATGCATCAATGCATCAACACAATAATTTTACCTAGAAGTTCCTGGAAGTTGGAGGATTCCATTTGAAAGAGTTTTCTCAATGATTTCAAATTGAAAACGATATTTTACCATATAAAAACACGCCTAAAATTGCATGAACTTTTACAAAACTACAAAAAAATAATTTTTAGCCGTACTGCAAACCTAGCTGTCAATTTCGCCTTTTTGTTTACAAAGAAAACGAGGGGCGAAACAAAGCTCACTATGACTTCCCACATAAATTCAATTACGCCCTTTTGTTTATACTAAATCCTTGGTGACAAAAAACGATTTTAATAAAATTTGATGAAAATATGTATTTCATTAGAGCATTAGCTCTCTACTTAAATAAAAAACGCAGTCTGTTTACAATTGTCAGTTTCGCCCTTTTGAAATGTTGGTGCCGATTTGACTTGTACGCCTTTGCACATGTTGCTGCATGGAGAACGAGGTACCCAACACGCTGACTTGAAAGTACCCATTTATAAGTAAAAAAAAAGTCATTTTTGAAGAAAAGTGACTAAACTAGTTTTAGTTGTTTTTTACCCATTAATGAGTAACTGTTATCCATTAATGGGTAACAGATACTCATTAATGGGTAAAAATTGCTAATTTAATGGCAAGTCACTTATCTTTAAAATTTATATTTTTCACCCAATAATGGGTACTTTAAAGTTAGTTAAAAATTGAGTTCACTTTCACTCATCATGTGGCTTTCATGAGGCTAGCTAAAATTAAATAAATTATGAAAACTAAATTTTGAGAAATCCTCATCAATAATCCATTCAGTGAAAATTACCTAACCATCAAATGAATGCAATTGGCGTTCACAGCTACTCTGTAGCTCTTTACTCCTATGTTAAAATCCATAAGTAAACTTCAGACTGTGTGTGAAACATGGCGGACTTCGTGATAGTACGAATAGTACCGGTGGAAACTAACGATTTTAAATTGATTCACTACTTGAATTGCCTATTGGTCCCAAGCGAATCGATTAACGTACCCTATTCTTGTCGAAATTCTAGTACTACACTATGTTTGTTTTGATTCTGTATGGAAGTTTGACAGATAAAATGAGGGGTTCGAGGAGTGCATCGATTAGCTTGGAACCGAAGATAGTACCAGAACTGAGCCAAAAAGTTGAGCACATTTTTTCGGGAACTTCTGGTCTTAGAGCTACCTCTATGGTACTATCATAGAGGTAACTCTAAGACCACTGGGTCCCGAAGAAAATCATTATTATTTTTGGCTCACTCAGTACCAGAACAACGGTCCCAAGCAGTCCCAAGCTATTTCACTCACCCCTGCATGTTCTGCATGAATCCACACACCCCTGATGTTATCTGTCAAACTTTCATAGCGAATCAAAACAAACATAGTGTAGTAATAGAATTTCAACTAGAATAGGGTACGTTAATCGTTTGCTTGGGACCAATAGGCTACTAAAGTGGTGAGCCAATTTAAAATTGTTAGTTTCGTATTGATTGTTGGTACCTCGGTTGGTACTATCCTTTCACTTCACTGAAAAATCCCTTAAGAAACTGTCAATCATTTCTAGAAGAGACCATTTTTCGACGGTGCCGTCAACGCCAATAAAGGAGCACGAACGAAGGCGATGAAGCACACAAAAATCACAGTATCAAAGGCAGCGCAGGTTGCTATGATTTTCATCCAAAAATAAGTTAAAATTTCTTAATGGTGAAAACATGACGGTTGAGTACTTATAACTTAAAATCGAATTCATTTTAATTTTTTTGTTTTTAAGGTTTTTTTAAACTTATGTGTTTTTGAGTGTTTTTTTCTTACCTTGTTTGTTAATCTATTACCCAAAATTGGGTTAACGATTATTACCGTGTTGAAAGTTTTCCTCCTGTCAGTTGCCAATGTGGTATGTAAAGAGGGATGGCAGATATAATTTGCATTTTCTTTTGTTTGTTTGGATTACCTCTAAGCTTATAGTACATTCAAACTATAGCAGATATAACGTTATTTAGGCACTTTTGAGATCAAATTATATAACGTTATTACGTTATTAATATCAACTATAGTCTGAACGTAGTACAATGTCATGACGTCAGGGTAGGCGTGTAACATGCATGAGAAAGCTAATACTGTTTGCCACACCTTTTATTTGACTAAATCCTTAAATAATAAGGCCACGAATGTTTTTAGTCACCTTTCTCACCGGGAGAGGGTATTACTTATGCGTCTTTTCAGAAATATATGGGAATTCTGGAAGTGAACCATATTGTTAATATATAATTTTTGATTTTTCCCTCTACCAACACATACATCAGGGCTAGATATATCTCCACAGGATCTATAGAATCCACGCATTTTCAAAAAACCAAAATGCACAGCAATACGAAAAGAGGTCAGGTTTCGACCAATAGCAGATAGATTTTAATTCTAAACAAGCCAAACGATTGGAAATTTATCTACCCATCTGCTAAAATGAACACTTAGTTAATTTTCAATAGGTCACTATTGAAAAATAACAAATGTCCAACTGTTGCAATGGTGATCAAAATTATCACCGAATGTCTGAAAACAGCGCATTCCCTAACACAGACTTAAAAATCGAATTCAATGCGGTCCCACTGAACGGTGCTCATTCAATCACCGTAAGTGGTGGTGTCTAGTCCATCAGCAGCAGCAGCAGCAAGAGTGCTTTCAACAACAACAACAAAAACAACAACATCAACGAAAGGCTGCCTGCAAGCAGCGAGCTGCAGAGCTCATATGAGCAACCATTGGCGTTGACGGCATTGTCGAAAAATTTGCTCTTCCAGCAAATTTTTTTCCAGGGAATTTTCGGTGGAGTGAAAGGATAGTACAAAGTCCACCATGTTTCACGCACAGTCTGACGTTTGCTTATGAATTTTCTCATAGGAGTAAAGAGCTACAGAGTCGCCGTCAACGCCAATAGAGAAAGAGGAAGAAGTCCCACCGCTAGGCTAAGATCTGAATCAGTAGCTCGTCGTGCTCAGCTCAGCATTACTCAACCATCACTACAAAACGGTCCTTTTCAGGACCACCTTAAATTTGTTAAGAGTATTATTTGGACATTTGTCAAGGTCATCAGCTCCCGCAAGCAGCTAGCTATCAAGGCTCAACCTGGTCCCTATAGAAGGTGTGGAATTGTAGGCCCGAATGTATTGATGAGATTAATCATCGTCTGACCATTTTCCAGAACACGCTGGTAGGAAGTGTTAAAAATCCATATAGAATATGAGAGAAGTGGGAATAATTCGCTTTGGGTGTATATTCAGTCCCCAGAAAGCCAATATATTCAAATTTGTGAGAAAATTAGCTCTCACGAGTTCAATCTCTCGAAGTCCCTCCTTTTTTACATATTCTGCACAAACGATAATTTCCGCACGCCCCATTCATATAATTCGGAAGGAAATCCTGTGAGGGGTTAATTGAATACTCTTTAATACCAAAATGCACAAAACTTAAAAATTCATAAATAACAAAAAAACAAAATACACCTTTTAAAGTCGGGTAAATGAATCGAAAATACTCAAGTTGACAGTCCCTTGGATTCTCTTCATCAACTTTCTCTTAAATACTACAAATTAGATACACTTACAAATAAAAAAACGGAAAGAGTTAAGATAATTGATGATTGATCAATTAAAAGAATTAAATGTTCACATTTGTTCCGTCCACTAGTGGTCCTACGTCAAGCTTCCATTCGTGCCCCTAGGCACAGACCCTTCTACTTTTTTTATTGGTTACCTCCATTACCGTTGACCTGCCATCGCTTTTCTGCACACTGGGCATTTGAAGCCTCCCGTTTTATGGTCGTTTACGTCGTTCTTTTGCAGAGCATGGTTGCTTCGTGCAGTCTCTTGCATTAGGACCCTCCTACCGCATTTTCTGCACAAATCAGATCTGGCAGGGTCATTACAGTTCTTCGCCTGGTGACCGAAGCATATACACTTACATCATCTCACCAGTTGCTGCGTAACTCGAGGGGCAGTTTTCAGGGAGCACACCGACCACCAAACTTTGACTTCGGTCGTCGAAAGTCACATCGACGCTGTCTGCGTGCCACCGTACACCTTCCTTATCCGGATTGTCATCGATGCATCTCTCAGATCGCATTTTCCACCTGCGCACTCCTCAGATCGTCCAGTGTTGTGATCTCATCCAGATTTCTGAACTCGATTACGGTCTCCTGGGATAGAGTTCATACGCTCACCGGGGAGGCCCTAGAAACTTTTCAACGAGCTTCTTCAAGGCTAAACTCTTGACCTTAAGATATTTTTTCAGCTCGGAGAGCATCTCGCCTTTCTGGGTGTGCCAAGTTTTCACCACGTTCTCCCCTAGTTCCTTTAGTTGCGGATCGGGTCTCACTTTCCGGAAGAGATCTGTGTACAGGAAAGGGGGCCATGCTTGGGTTGACATAGTCCTTCATGTGGGCCGTGTTCAGAGACAGAACGGCGTAAGTCAGGTTACATCTGAGCCAACTATCCACCAACGTTGGTGACGAGTTTGAACGTACCCGAATGCCAAGGTTTTACCGGGTCGGGGGTAGCCACATCATTAACATACTCGCAATTTCAAGAAGGTGTCACTTTTCATTACTCAGGAGCAGAATAGCACAACTGTTATCTCTGTAGCGTAGAAGCTCTAAGAGTGACATATACGAGCGTCAATGTTGACATAAATTTTACTCATAAACGATACGAAGTATAGCTCAATCAAACGTACTTTTCGTCGAGCAACAAACTTTTCGGAGCACTTAATATTACATAACATGTTCGTATACGTCTCATATTTATTGTCAAAGATGGATTCCGTCACGTGTAAAATTAGTTATTCCTAAATGCCGTAATTAGGATCTTACTGGTAATGTGCCGGTTAGCATCCTTTCGAGCGGCGCTGGTGGTGTAGTGCGGTGCCACGCTCCTTTCAGGTTTTCAACTCAATATTTGTAGCCTTGTGTGTGTATGCGTGTGTGTGCAATGCGTTGTTATATTTCTGAAAAATAAAATTAATATTAAAATAATCCATGTAATCATTGCATTACAATATCCTCGATTAATTTTTGAAAAGGTCCTACGTGCATTTATCGATCAAAAAAGCGAATTCCTAATTTGATGCGGTGTCTTCCGCAACCAGTGTTGTATATTTTTATTTTTTGAACTTTTGATTGTATGCATCAATATGCAAATCCACACAGATAAAAATTCTGAATTTTAATAGTGATGTAAACATTAATTCACGTAAACTTGTATTTCATTTCACGGAACCGAGCAACTTGTAAACAATTTTGTTTACAATAATGGGCTTTTGTATACAATATTTACTACATTGCATGAAATGTCTCAGAACTTTACATGAAATATAATGTAAACTTATATGATATGTGATGCTCCTTGTGTGAACAGTGCACACACTCTTTATTACCGTCCATTTGACGTGAAATAAGCCGAGGAACTTTTCTTCTAAAGCAACCAAGTTGATAAACACATAAATTTTTGCTATATTTGATCAAAACAGTAACAATAAACATTACGATTTTTTTCAAATATTTGTGATATCGCTACACTATAACAACCAAAAAAAATGTATAATCAACAGAACTGCACAAATCATTCAATTAAGGATACTCTTAACATGTAAAAATGATAAAAAATATTGAAATAAAAATACATCAACTTTAATTTTTGAAGTTTTGGCCAGCCAAGAACCACTGTGCAATGACGCGTCCATCTAGATAAAATTGATAAAAAGCAGATTTTTAACGATGGGCCCAATCTTAGCTCCATAGGCCAACATTAATGTCATTTCCCCTATATCCCGTGTCCTTATTTTAGTGCATGTCGTATTACTCCATCATTGTTGGCAACACTGTTAGCTACATATACCGCTGCGTTTGGTCGTTAATTGATGGCACTTATGTTGTAATTACGGTTATAAATTATACCTTCATTGCTCGATCGTCAGTTTATGTGCTACTACATTCAAGTGCCGTGAATTTCTTTTGGTGTGTTGTGTTTTCGTGGTGCTGTTTTAAAGTGAAAGTGAAGCATTTTGAACATTGTTTACAAACACTTTACTAAGCAAACGCCACGAGATTTTTTTTCCGAAGCGCCATCTACCAGCAAAATTTTGAAGCTTGCGAGCTTTTGTTGAGCTCGTGGTGAAACTGTTGCAAACATTTTGGCGCATTGCTATCGCCTGGATTCTACCGTTGTATTGTACTTTCGCCGTCAAGCTTACCTGCTCTGTTGCTGTATACTACTCTAGGCGCATTACTTTAAACTGTGTAGTAGCGCTGCTTTGGCAATCGCATCAAATCCTGAGAATTACTTCAATCCTGAAAATGACTTCTACTTGCCACTCCTGTGCTACTGATGTCATTGACGATTCCATTTCATGCAGCGGCTTCTGCAAAGCGGAATTTCACCTCAAATGCGTCAATATCACTTCAGCTGTTAACGATGAGATGAAAATGAACTCGCAATTGTTCTGGATGTGCAGGTCGTGTACCAAATTAATGGATGACATTCGTTTCCGCAATTCCATTCGAAGCGCTTATGAGGCTGGGCAAGAACATGTCCTTGGCGATCATAATGTGATCGTTCAAAGAATTAAGTCGGAAATCATGAATGAACTACGTCTGAACTTCACCGCTTTGATCAATTCCAGTGCACTTACACCAAAATCATCAACTCGTAATACGAATGCCACTGGGTCTTTGCGAAGCTAACGATTGTTCCATAAACCTGAAGCTGCTGAACGCCGTCAACAGGATTTGATGTGTGGAACTGCAAGCTCAATATCTCCATCTATCGGCACTTTTGCTGTACCACCTCCTAGGCAGAAGTTTTGGCTCTACCTTTCGCGTATTTCTCGTGACATCACAGTGGAGCAAGTACGTGAACTGGCGATGCAGAGGTTAGGAATAAATGACGTTGAGACTAGTCGCCAACGGTAAGAATGTCAGCAGTCTGTCATTCATTTTGTTCAAACTCGGTATGAGTCCTGAGCTGAAAGCAAAGGCTCTTTCGACTGCAGCATGGCCAAAGGGAATACTATTCCGTGAGTTCAAGGACAACAGGAATGTTACAAATTTTTGGAACCCTTCTCAAACGCCAAATGCCAATTTATCCCCCAGCATGGAGTCACCCATTTACCCGGATCACCAAGACAACGCCATGACATAATAAGTGACAACTCCCATCGCTGCACAGAGCTCGTCAACTAACCTGTTCCTGAATGGCCGGTTTCGCCATTGCCATCTTCTTTGACACATGTTTCACTTGTCTCTACCGAACTTCATCCAAACTCTTTGCCAGTCCAGCAAATTCCATTTGGCTTGTCTTACCAGCCACAGTTAGGCAGCTGTACACTGGGACGCACCGAAGTTGGCCTCATGGAAGCCCTTGTACTTCCCACCGCAGTCGAGCCATTCCAGCCAGCGTTCAGCAGTCGTCCCGGCCCTGTGTGTGGGAGTAGTGCAGGCGTCTTCCAACTCAACGTCAAAGGCAAGTACGATCATTTAATGTACTCGATGATTCCTGATCCGTTCATCGCTTACAGCCAATTTCCGACAGCCCTACCTCATCAGCCATCACAATTCAACCGGACACTGGGACGCACCGAAGTTGGCTTCATGGAAGCCCTTGTACCTCCCACCACAGTCGAGGCCATTCCAGCCAGCGTTCAGCAGTCGTCTCGGCCTTGCGTGTGGGAGTAGTGCAGGGGCAAGTCAACTTCTGTTATCGATTCAACGACTCCTGATCCGCTCATTGCTTCCAGCCAATATTCGCTTGCACCATCAAGGCATCCTTCGCAAGTTGCTCAGACTATTGGACGTATTGAAACTATACCTGCTCCTTCAGACTTGCTGCTGTATTATCAGAACGTCGGTGGTATCAACTGTGATGTCGACGATTTTCGCGTAGCTACCTCGGATCTTTGCTACGACATCATTATTCTCACGGAGACATGGTTGGATTCACGCACGCTCTCTCGTCAGGTGTTCGGCGACGATTATGAAGTTTTCCGTTGCGATAGGAATGCTGCTAATAGTTGGAAAGTTAAAGGTGGAGGTGTTTTAGTGGCTATAAATTCTAGGTTTAAAGCGACCCAACAAACAATTGCCTATTGAAGAAACGACTTCTTGACGATTTTATTCCACTTCATGCTTAATAAAACTTGTACTATTTTTAATAATAACTTCTGTTCAGGCTTTGTTCACACAAATTTGGAGAATTTATTCAACCACAACATCAAAATATTTGGTGTTGAAATAAGGTATGTCGAGAAGCTTTTATTCGACTTACAAAAGTTGTAAAAGACCTTAATTCGATCAAATTTTTGATTATTCAGCGTTTACTAGATGTATATATAAGCGCTTGAATCTCATGTGAAATAATAGGGGTATTAATTAGACAGTGTATCAAACATTTACCAAACGATTATTCAACTACGGAATAATTAATCTGAAAATAAGAATGGGACAGAGGCATGGTTGTTCTCGTAAGTGATTGTTTGTTGTCATTATTTTTGTCGAAGCACGCACCCTACACACACATATAGATCATAGAAAATTTATTTCATACATACATACACATACACACATGTCGTTAGATAGGATTCGAACCATGACCTTATGATCACCGGCCGCGTGCCTTGCCATCTGAGCTATCCTAGAATACATCATATGGGCAGCTAAATAAGTAATAAAAGCTTGAATCTGAAAACCTATCAGCACTCCCAGCCGTAACTCTAGCTAATTCAAGGAGATGTGAGAATGATTAATTCCTTCAAAGTTGTTTAACATGAGACCAACGTTACCTCTCCATCTCTCTAATTTCGATGGAAAGGCTGCTATTCTTTTCGATAGATCTATGAATTGGTTGTCGTGAGTGATACGATCTATGATTACGATTTAAATAAAAAAAAGGGTTGAGGCTGGGATTGAACTCGCGATCTTCTACTTGGAAAGCGGAAACGGTAACCACTATGCTACCAATTTCGTTTTGTTGTTAGCCTGAAGCAGTGTTGTGGAATAATGAATGAATACGCCGTTTGTGAAGCATTTACAAAACATGAAATTAAAACATGGACGCATAGTGGTATAAGAGCTATTCTGCTGACTGTATTCACCTTCATTCAGCAATATTGTTAAGCAATGCAATGGAATCTAATAATGGAGCTAGAAAACAATTATTAGACGTATAATAAAGCATGTTATTAAATCAATTTAAAACAATCGAATTAAAGCGTCACTGTATGTGCAAATTACACTTATTCAGTATGTTATTAGATCAAACTTCTGGTGTTGAATCAGGAAGACAGTCATCATTTGTATAGATTTTAATAAGTATATTAATCAAATCAGAGCAATCAGCGGAATAAAGGTGCATCATCGATCTCAATGAGGTTTTGTGAGCACATAATTTGACAACCCGTTTTATTCAGCATGGTAAACTGTTATAAAGCATTTATTCAATCTATATGCTTATTTGTGACTCTGGATTGTTTGTGTTGTGGAATAATGAATCTAATATGTCGTTTATAAAGCATTTACAAAGCATTCAATTGAAACATGAACGCATAGTGGTATAAGAGCTATATTGCTGACTGTATTCACTGTATACAGCAATATTGTAAAGCAATGCAATGAAATCTAATAATGGAGCTAGAAAACATTTATAAGACGTCTAATAAAGCATTTTATTAAAGCAATTGAGAACAGTCGAATTAAAGTGACAATGTATGTGCAAATTAAAAAAGCAGTTTTGGAAGTTTGTCAACGAACAACGTCATGAAGCTGGCCTGCCGTCGTCTATGACACATAATGGCAACGTGTCCTCATCTACGCAAGATATCTGTCAGGTGTTCTCTGAAAAATTTGCTAGTATCTTCACGGACGAGAGACTGAGTGACGACCATGCCCGACTGGCTGCCAGTTACGTACCACACTCTGGCCAAACCATGTGCAGAAGTGACATCAATCCCGAGATGTTTTTCAGGGCTTCCTCGAGACTCAAGTCGTCGTACAATCCGGGTCCTGACGGAATTCCATTGGCGTTCCTCAAAACGCACTTGGACAGTTTGTTGTCTCCACTGCTGCACGTTTTTCAACGGTCTGTGGACGTCGGTGTTTTTCCATCCTGTTGGAAGCTAGCGCACATGTTTCCTGTACATGAAAAAGGCAACAAACAGGATGTTGGCAACTACCGTGGCATTGCTTCGCTTAGCGCTGTTGCTAAATTGTTCGAACTCGTTGTTATGGAACCGTTCCTTGATCACTGTATTTAAGCCGTATATTAGTATCGACCAGCATGGTTTCATGGCTGGTCGCTCCACTGCCACTAACTTGCTGTGCCTTACTTCCTACATCTCTAACAGTATGTCGGATCGTGCTCAGACGGATGTCATTTATACTGACTTATCTGCTGCCTTCGATAAATTGAATCACCGCATATCAATTGCTAAACTGGACAGGCTTGGTATCCACAGCTGCCTTTTGCAATGGTTTCAGTCGTACCTCACCGATCGCTATCTTACTCTTGTCATTGGTGATCACCAGTCCCGTACGTTCGCTGCCACATCCGGCATAACCCAGGGTAATCACCTGGGACCGCTGATTTTCCTGATTTATTTCAACGACGTGAATCTGGTAATTAAGGGACCACGATTATCTTACACAGATGTCCTTAAACTCTACCTCCGAATTCACTCAATTGAAGACTGTTGCTTTCTTCAACGTCAGCTGAATGCTTTTGCTGATTGGTGTATTCTGAATCGTATGGAGGTTAACCCGTCCAAATGCTCGGTTATCTCTTTTTCGCGCAAGAAAGAGACTATTATGTTCAAGCATGTTTTGTAAGGCACTAAAATTGAGCGCGTCAGCCAAATTAAGGACCTAGGCGTGATTCTGGATACAAAACTCTCTTTCAAGCAGCACATCTCGCACGCCGTCGTCGAAGCTTCGAGAATTTTAGGGTTTATCTTCAGGATTGTCAAAGAATTCACGGATATCTACTGCCTTAGATCGTTGTACTGCTCCTTGTCTCACTCCATATTAGAATACTGCTCAGTTGTCCGGACTCCTCACTACAAAAACGGCGACGGTTCTTGTGATATGCGCTACGTAAACTGCCGTGGACGGATCCCTTCCGATTGCCTAGCTACCGAAGTCGTCTGCAACTGATCCATCTGGAGCGCCTGTCGGTCCGAAGAGATACAGCAAGGGCATTGCTAATTGCGGATATTTTGCAAGGACGCACCGATTGCCCTGTCCTCCTTGAGCAAATTGACATCAATGTTCAACCCCGAGCCCTACGGAATAATTCAATGCTGTGCCTGCCCATACAGCGAACTAATTATAGCATGTTCGGTGCAATCGGTGGTTTACAGAGACTCTTCAATAGGGTCTCCGCACTGTTTGATTTTGACCTGACTCGCCAGCTGCTTCGCCGGAGGTTTAGTTCGTTTTTTTTCTAGATCAGTTTAGTTTGTTTAGTAATGTTCCTTTTTTTTACGAGATGACTATCTATGTACTTATTGATGTTTTGTTTTAGTACTTTTCCTGTTTAGTTTAAGTTACATCATTGGGGCAAATAACGCCTGTTGATGTTCAGTCATATAAATAAATAAATAAATGAGATGAGCATTTCGAAGAATACACGGCTCTTGAACGAGAACGCACTTGGGCTTTTCATCTAGGTATCGAATTCTCGACGGAGAAAACTGAGTTGGTCGTTTTTTCTAAGAAGCATAGCCCAGCACAACCGAAGCTTAAACTTGCTCATTCGCAAGATCTTCTAATTGAGCTACGAATCTATCGGTTTTAGAGAACGGTAAGTTTTGTTTACAGTCGGTAATCACTACTTCATGTTTACGGATAATCTCAGTTCTGTAGAGACTATTCACCTCAGCTGGAGGCAAACCAGCACAGACTGAAAGCCTCCTTAATAAAGAAAACTTAACTTAACTTAACTTAACTAAAGTCTGTAACGCACAAAAATTGGCCAACTTCAAATTGGTGTATTTCTGTTAAAAATGCATTAAAAAAACCTGAAATGCTGCATTTGGAAGTTGAGTGTATATGCAATAGTTGCTATGATGAGTTTTCATCGTTTGCTCTCCAGTTTTCAAAATGCGTCCAAGCAAGAGAAGCAGCATGTTAAAATTTTCCTCGCGCAGCAAGAGAATCCGACGTTCTCACACGCCAAGTTGGCAAAATTGCTGGATGTTGCTAAATCGACCGTGACTAACGTTTTAAAAGTGTTCCGGGAGCGTTTGTCGACCGCCAGGAAGCCTGGAAGCGGTGGCAATCGTAATCCAACCCTCCCAACAGCCCAGTACTCCGCCTTAACCAACGGTATTGGGCCTTGGTCAAACGGAATCTCAAAAAACTAATAAATCCATGGAAAACGAGCAGCAGTTTAAATCTAACTAGAATTCGGCGGCGAATAAGATCCATGATACCACTGTGCAAAATTTAATGGAAGGGGTTAAGGTGTTTCCTTGTGGAGTCTATTTTTCCATCACACCTCGCAATTTCAAGAGCACACAGCTCAAGATCTACGAGATTTAGAAAGCTGCAAATTTCAGACATTGCTTGCTTCTCCACAGCAAACAACAAGTAGTATTATTATTACATGTGAAATTGCGAAGTATAACACGAAAAAGGACGCTACAAGGAATCACCCTAAACGGAAGGCACGGCAGTTGGATTTGGCAAACCAAAAGAATAAACGAACATTTTTTTCCTTTAAATATATGAATTGAACTACCAAAAGAAAAATAAGAAGATTTTTGTGATATGAATTTTGACTGAAAGAAACGATTTTTTGTCGACCAATTTTTGCACCTTCCAGTCTTTATTCACTCCATTTGCTAATAAAAATATGGAAACGAGCAATTTTTTGGTGAACTCACTTTTTAGGCGCTATGGAGGGCGATATTTACGAGCAACAGATCGCGTACAGTAAGATTTTTTTTTTCATTTATCGTCAACATATAACCAAGTAACGCTAATTTACCTAAGCCGTATGTCACTCTTATATTGCAAAAAGGGTAACTAGCGGGGTACTTAGGTGATGCAACCTGCAGAACGTATTTTGTAACCTTTGTTTGAGAGCATTATGCTGTGAAACAAGGGCACATTTTAGATGAGACTTTTGAAACGAATAACCCATTGAATTTGTTAAGTGTCCAGTAGCCAAACGGTCTCCATTGCTTGCGAAGCACTCCTATATTTGAAACAAATATGGTTCAATAGGTTTCCGCTTCCAAATTGAGTAAGAAGTGCTCCTAACAGGAGGTACATTGAGTTGCTCAACTGTAACCGAAGAGTTGATATATGGATAAAAGTATCCCCAAGGTATTGGTTTATGCAAATTAAGATTTTACTACTAAAGTGTGAACTAGACACTCATCTACTCCTGTTGGTGGCCGTGGATTTACGCAAAGTGTACGAAGAGTGTTGAATTACTCTATGGCCACTCATTCCACAAAAGCTTTTGGCTTTGTGTAAACAATGTGGGTAAACAGTTGCAGGTGGTATTTTCGCTTGAAGAGTATAAGATACTCTATGTTGGATGGAGTTTGAAAACAACTTTAAAAATATCTGTGTGGCAGTTGAACATTAAGGTGGAAGAAGCTATTGTTTTCAGATGAAAGAATGTTTACGTTAAGCTAGCTAATGAAAAGTTTTGTTTGATCATGTTATTGATGGAAAAAGCGTAACCTTACTTCATTTCGCATAAATTTGTTATGACTTGAAATAGTTTTGCCCGCAACTATTCACAGGTTCAATAATGTCGCTGCTAAACAGACAAAAAGCACAAGCCCCATAGATCATGACATCGAAAGAGTGTCAAGTGTTGGTGGCCTTAGTGAAGACAATTACGCGCCATAAACAGCGACCGGCGCGCCAATCATCACTTTAACTGATTGACAGCGGACTTGAACGCACTACTGTTTGACACTACAGGCTATAGCTGAGAGATGACTGGTTTAACTGCTGTTGCTTTTGCTGTCGGTTGAGTGTGCGAGACAACTTAACAAAAGATAAAAAAAAAGTCCTTCACGAGATAGATGAGAGGGTGAAAGTGTTAAGCAGCAATTTTTGAATCTAGAAAAGAAGTAGTTTTACGTCAAAAGTGATGCTCAAAAGTTTTTGGTTTAGGCTTCCGTAATACGAACTGACGCCGAAAAATAGAAGCCTTGAAGGCCGTGACTTGCGCTCTTTCTCCCCTTTCACGTTCCTATTCAGTAGTTGATCAAAGCTCCGCTTTCAGGTTAAGTGAGGATTGATGAGTTTGTGGAGTGCTCGCCGAATGAAGAATGAAGCACAAGAAAGAAAAACAGATATCATCCTATTAGATACCCACCACGGGGCTCAACTTACAAACTTTTGTTGATTCAACACTCACTTTTGGATACGAGAATGTCTGAAAATGACACTCAAAAAAAGAAATGATTAATGAGTTCACGCTCTGCCATGAAAGAAAATAACATTTTTCTTTCCACCATTCATTTTTCATTCGCACCTTGGGCTGCTGCCCTGTCAGCTTGCCTCGGAATTGTGGATAGTGATGGTGGTGAGCACTGTTGGACAGCACAAAAAAGGTAGCACAGCCAAGGGTATGTTATAGCGCTACCAAAAGAAACATGCGCTCCGAGACAAACCTTAATCGCCGTCTCTGGAGAATTCGTTATCATCGCCGTCATCAGCTGTAATTAGATTACAATTTCTATCAAAAGGCCAAAAGTGCTTCTGGTTGTTGGTTTGCTATCTTCTGTCGAGGAAACGATGACTGCTGGAATGATGGATGATGGCGTAAATGAGGATTGATAACAATCGATGATTCGTTCTGGACATACAAGTTTCTATAAACTGATGTGAATGACTGAATAAGTATCGTGAGCGAGATACAACTTTCCTTATTGGATGATGATTTTAGTTATAAATTCCGAATCTTCCTCCTTTACGTAACCTTGCAGCTCCTATAGTACAGAGGTTTAACCAGCACTCCCTCAGACCTACCTTAGTTGGGCTGTGTACAATACCCATATACCTACCACAAGTATGTCATATCAAACGATGATTGATGGAAGAGAGCGAAGGCATGTTTGTAATCCATTTTTCTTGTGCTTTGATCCTAAAATGTTGGCTATCTGCAGCACAGCACATCGCAGTATAATATAATATTCTGTTGGGTAGACAGACGCGAACAAACAGCTGAACATTTCGGCCCGGGAGAAATGATTAATTTGTTTACTCTCAAAACACGAATTTACTGCCTGAAACTGTTGTCGATTAGTGCACGTTTTCTATTGTTGATATTTATGTGCATCGAAGGTAGACGACTGAGCATTATTCATGTTGAATTGTTTGTTCTCTATATTAAGGTACAGTCAACTTTCACTCGTTGGGCAAAATCCATAGCCCACTTAGTGAAAGGCTTTCGTTAGTTGGGCTGAGCTGTCAAAACTATAAATTTGATGAAAGATACACCGATTGTCTATTATCGTCAAAATCGTTTAGCAACTATCCAAATTGTTCATCCTTCATGTGATACCTTAAATCACATGAGAATTCAAAAACCAGTTCAATGGTTGTCATTTAGAATGCCCAGGACCACACTGGTAACATCCGGCCATGATCTGAGTACCCCCGGAAAAGTGGCCAGACTAGGTTTAAAACCCATCATGCGATACCTCCAATCACGTGATAATCCAAAAATCAGTTCCATTGTAATAATTTGGAATGCCCAGGACTACACCTTGACATTTTAGGGTACCCCTGGGGAACTGATCAGTTTCTGATTACACTGAACTGTTTTGTTTTTGCGCGCAAAAGAAACTTTGTAAAAAAAAAACTGTGTGTTTGGAGAAAACGCGTTGATCCCGCACGGATAGGACTCGACTTTTACGTTGTGTGATAAAAGGAGATATTGAAAAGAGAACGATTTTTTGACTGTCCTGCCATGGCGGAGGTATGAGAACTATAAACGTTTATTTATTGTAACATAACAAGGAAACTACAAAAGCAATGACAATGATACGGAGACAAGTGGTGACATCTATGAGTAGGTACAGTAATTACTTTATGTTAAGGGTAGAGGCAGTAGTAGTCGCCTGCACGAACACGCGTATTGTGAACGTTGGTCCAATTGATTTTTTTCACATACCCATCATAGTTCCCTTTATCGCAAAACTCAGTCATGTCATGGCAATGTTGTATGTCTGTATGCCTGTATGTTTTCAAGTATTTTAGCATGTGAATCATTCAAATATTGGTAGTTTTCTTTGCCCGTGTTTTTTACTACTCATCCGTGTAAAAAAGACTTGTGTACATTGATCTTATGGGAAAAACATTTTTTCCTGCTTTTTTCAGCTGAAAAACATGATTTAAAAAAAGGCCTGCTGGCTTCCTATACAACCTATAGGGTGGAACGGTCAAAAATTGGTAAATCATGATTAAGTGCACACTGATTAAGTTATTTTATAAATGTTAAAACTTTATTTCTTTTTGAAGTTCAATGACTACAAAATACAGGAAAATCATTTGATTAGGCTTCCGATTTTCCAATTGCGAACTGTCAGGCTTTACGTTTCACACCTTCCATCAGATTGGTACCGCTGTTGTATCAACCTCATTTGATGCTGAACGTCAATTTGCTTTGAATTTTTCTTATTTCCAACTGTTTTCTGAGTTTTCTTGACGTTTCGCTAAACGATTGCCCAATATTTTTCGATTGGGTACAGCTCCGACGAGTTTGGAGGGTTTTGTCCTAGGTACGACTTGCACGTTGTTAGCGGTATACCGTTTCTGAGCCATTTCCCGTAGTGACAGGAAGCAAAATCTGACCAAAACAGCACGGAACAACTGTGTTTCTTCAAGAAAGAATCGTTTTTGCAAACATTTCTTTTCATAAATATCTTGGCTGACAATGCCAGACGTCATGAAAATTTCACTTTGCAGCCCACAGGCAGGTGAAAATCGTCCGCCAAACGTACTTTTCGTCGAGCATCGAACTTTTCAGTCTTGGAGCACTTAATATTACATGACATGTTTATTTACGACTCATACGATGTCAAAGATGGATTCCGTCACGTGTGAAATTAGTTATTTTTTAGTATGTAGGCTTCATTAAAAGGTTCAGTCATAATTTCAAAGACCCATACACTATTAAGCTATTATATACCATATATGGCAAGACAAATTCTGGAATACTGCCACTTAACGGGTGTTCAATAAAAAATGAGAATTTTTTCAGTCGTATAGCTATGAAAAAAAAAAAATTCAACGAATTCAGTATTTTTTATTAAAAACATAATGTTTATTCTTCAAAAAACGTTAATGAATATTGGAGAAGGGGCTCTGGTCAGCCGTACGACGCAACTTACTCGCGATGCTCTCACAAGAGCGCTGGACGGCACTGAAATCATTCTCATTAGTATAAAATCCATACTTTTCCATACACGAAGAATGCATAGAATCAGTCATAAAAAATTCCTTTTACAAGCCTTACGTAAATTGAATTGGACTGCATTTCCAATACCATCTTATGAAGCGCGGTGCATGCTCATCAATATACAAACACTTAAGGAGCACCGCCAATTTGCAATGCTTTTCTTTATCAACGACATTATTTTACTGCGCACAGATTCGGCTGAAATTCTCGCACAATTAAACTTTTACACACCTTTTCGACATCTTAGAACGCGGAATTTATATTCTAAAAAATCTTGCAGAACAAGCTATGCAAAAAATATCCCAATTAATCGAATGATACGCCTGTATAATTTGCATTGTAGAACTATTGACATAACTATGGCCAAGCAGCAAATAAGAGCTAAGCTAAAACAGAATAGAAATAATGCATAGTATTTCAGTAAACATTGTGAAAATCATTGTATATAGTCTACATTGGCTTGACGAAATGTATAAATAAACGTATCCGTACAAACATTGAAAGCTGAAAAATTGTTTATTCAAACAAAGTCTAGAAGCTAGAAGTCCTTAGTGAAAACAAATTCGATTTACTGAGTTTAATAGTTTAATCAGCAAAATGCAGCCGAACGTCAAAATTGTGTATTGCTTAAAATCAGCAGAGAAATATTGCTGAACTATTTGCTGATTTTCAGTAAAATATGTTCGTTTTGACAACAGTTGGAATTGCTGGAAAATTCTGCAGCTATAGTTTGCTGATGTTTCATCAAGTCTAAAATCAGCAAAACTTTGCCGATTTTCAGTGACAGTGTGTAGAGAGTAGAAAGCTAGCAAAGGTCAATTTTTAAGAAAGCATGAATCGGATTAATCATCTACTTTACCAAACTCCCCTGTTGGGGAGGGATGATGAGGGGTATCTCCCCCCGCCACCACTGGCAAAAAAGATGATCGCCGATTTGCTCACATGCTCACTCACGACGTAAGAATCTAGTCGATAGGTTTGGAAATCGCAGCTGTTATTACCTTCTACGCTGTGTTTACCTTTCTGACGTTTATAACACGCACACTTGCTTAATCCTTTTTTCAAGTGCGAAGTTTGTTATCCTCACTTTTGCTTCAGTCAAAAAAGTTGGTTTGATATTGTTATCCTCACATTCGAACCATCAAAACTCGTGCGCATTGAATGGACTATGTGCTTCTTTCATAGTCAATTTAACGATCTCTAGGAGACCCGGGTAGGACAGGTGCTGCTACTGTACCTTTCAAACAATGACAGTATGATGATGATGATGATGATGATGATGATGATGGTCCCACCTCTTACCCCTACAAAGGTTTGAGCTGGACGATTTATCTTTAAGATAATTGAATATGACATTTTAACCAGGTTGGCAAACAAAATCGAACTGGTTTCAGTTACAGATATAGATTCCCTCTCAAGTTTACAGTTGGTTCACAGCGATATAAATGTGGAAAAGCTCAGGCGTACACCTTTTAGTTCGCCTTTTTGTCCACCTAAAATATTCATAAGTATTACAAGCAATCAAGAGTTAATGAACAATCAACAAAGCATCCTATTACACTAGTAACCCCGCAATCTGATGCTATCATAATTTTCAGCAATGTCAGGAATGCTCACGAACCCCTAACATTTGCCAGAAAACTTACTACTAACTCAAGGTATCTTTCAAATAAGCTTCAAAATTGCATTTTTTTTTATCAAATGTTAAATTCAGTCCTCTATATCCGTAATACGCGCGCGAGGCTCAAACCTTTGTAGACTACTTTTTTTTTTAATTAATCTACTATAAAATCAAATATTAAAAATCCATCATCACCCTCGTGGTGAACAGAAATAGTTTTTGCAGTGCTACAATAATTATTAAAAAGTCGTTATGACAGCTATCCATATAAAATAATCCGTTAGAGATAACTTCGTCAAGATACATAATTTGTCAATTCATAAAAAAATCACTGGATAACTGTTCAAAAGACAGTTTTAACGTGTGAAATGCAGTGTCTTTTAAATTCTGTAAGTGTTGCTAAACGTTTGATATGTCTAGGCATCGAATTGAAAACATTTATTCCTTTATAATATAATGAATTTTGTGAAGCACAAGTCAAGAAATGTGGTGTTCTTATTTCAACCGCGTTTCTAGTATTATATCTATGAAAGTCACTTCCTCTTTCAATTCGATCACACAAATATCGAGGCAGCAAACCGTTAACTACTTTAAAAATGAACACCATAGTCAAATATACAATTCTTTGCTTCACCGACAACCATTGTAAGGCGTCTAACATCAAAGTTGAGGAAGTGAATCTATTACATCTCAAAATCAAACGCATTATTTTATTCTGCAAGCGCTGTAATCTCGATATTTGTGTTGCATTGGCCAGAAATAAAATGGAAGGGCAAAAGTCAAGATGAGGAGAGATGATTGATTTGTATAGCTGTATTTTACTGGCAATAGTTAAATCGTTTTTCAGTCGACATAGAATTCCATACTTCTTGGCAATTTTCTTGATGACATTGTCAATGTGAGAGTTGAACTTAAGTGTGTCATCAATAATCACGCCAAGATATTTAATCTCCCGAACGCGATCAATAGTCTCATCATCAATTACAACAGAGACGTTCTCATTTACTCGATTCCGCGAAATTACCATAAATTTAGTTTTACTTGTATTCAATTTTAACTGCTTATATTTCAACCATCTACTTAGAGAACGCAAATCTTCATTCAAGTGTAAAACGGCATCATCTAAATCCTTAGCTGCAATGAATAACACAGTATCATCTGCAAAAAGATTAATGTCGCAAAATCGTAAAACACGTCGCAAGTCATTAATATACATAATAAATAACAGGGGCCCTAATACACTTCCCTGGGGCACTCCAAGGTTATTCCCCACGGGACTGGAAACAGAATCATTAAAAACAGTCCGTTGAGTTCTGTCAGACAAATAGCTTTCAAACCATTTATATGCAGTACTCGTAATTCCAAAGCGCTTGATTGATCTTAACAATAAGGGCCTAGAAATTGTTTCAAAAGCGCGTTTAAGATCCAAAAAAACAGCAACAATCGTATCTTTACACTCCAAGTTATTTTTCCACTTCGCTAATACCAAATTCAACGCGGTTTCACAAGAATGACCTTCCCGATATCCCGATTGTTCTGGTATCAACAAACTATTACTATTTAAATACTCCAACAGCTGACCTTTAACAACAAGTTCTAAAATTTTCTCTAATGTGTGCAACATGTTGATGGGACGAAACTCTTCGGCTTTAATCGTTCTAGCAACTTTTTGAATAGGGACCACTAAGGATTCCTTCCAAATTTGTGGCACATGTCCAGTTTGTAATGATTCATTAATAAGGTCCAGCAAGATGTGGCCAATGACATGAAAGCAATCTTGAATAACTCTAGCATTAACATTATATACTCCAGCCGATTTTCCTAATGAAAAACAAATAACTCTAAGTTCATCTAATGTGATTGGGTGATAAAATTCAAATCTACAACTACTATTAACTGGCTGTTTTATTTCGTCAGGTTCATCGACCAATTCAATACATTGATTAATCAATGAAACGCTATCTACGAAATAATCATTAAACTTAGCTGCAATTACTTGTTCTGACTGTTCTAATGTGCCATTAAAAGTTATGGACCGCGGTTTGCAATTACTAGGTTTTAATAAAGATTTCAAAATTTTCCATAACTCTTTGCTGTTGTTTTGATGCTGATCAATCTTCCTTTGAACATATTCACAACGAGTTTTCTTTATCGATTGTGAATACTTATTACGTATAAGTATGATTGATGGTAAGCTGGCATCTAGAGTTATGTACTTTAAATAAGCCGGCACGGGTGGTGTAGTGGTAAGCGTGACTACTTTCTCATACCAATGGGTCTCGGTTCACAATCTCAGCCGAGGTCGGTGAGAGGCATAAAAATCTCTGGTCACGTCTTCCTTCGGAAGTAAAGTAAAGCCGTTGGTCCCGGCCCATGTGTGTTGAAAGGGTGCGATATCCTACGCAGGTGTGGAAGCTGCCTTCCTGCACATTTGTATTACTCCATGCGTGAAGTTAACAATTTACATAGTTGAAAAGCTTAACGACAAATATCAGACATAAAGTGTTCCTTTCATATGATAGATGAGGAGATGAAAGTATAGAGTTGATAGTTCCGTTAGAGTACAGCAGTGTGACCTTTGCTCGCTTTCTACTCTCTATATACGATTTTCACACTGCCGTACTCTAACGGAACTATCATCTCTATACTTTCATCTCCTCATCTATCTATATAAAATACAAACATAATTTGTTGAAGAACTTTTTCTGCTTAAACTTATCTTGAACCTTTCCTTTTCTGGTAGCCGTGTATACTCTTGATCTGAGAGCTGCTTGAAATCCACCTTGACGTATATTTCATCGTTCATCATAACGCAATCAAATTTCTGACGCAATCAATCTGCATTGGAATCATTTGGATTTCGTCTATGCGCGAGCAAAATTTTGACTAATTGTTCCTCTTACTTCGACGCCATTTTGACTTTTTATGTTGATTTATTTCGTTAACGTAAGAAGTACACGACACTCATAGTTCTTACGTTAGTGGATGTGGATACGTTAGCTCACTGTTTCTCTTAAAAAAGTCAAAATGGCGTCGAAGTAAGAGGAACAGTGTACGGAAAACAAGATCGACAGAAAAAAAAAAATCAAGGAAAACAGAAAGTTGGGAGGAGGAATTGTATAATCGGAACGGTGAGTAGTAAGGTGCTAGGGTTACATATGGGATTCGGATTTACAGACTTTAACATAGAAAATCTCCAGATCATGTCCATAGTTCGCAACTAGTAATGATCGTACCGGCTCTCCCTTCTGCGCAGCTTTAGGAAATGGCGATCAAGTTGTATGTAGTTCGATAGGAGAGTCTAACGGCAAGAAGGACTGATTCGGCAGGAGAGTAAAACGATGAAAAGGAATGAAGCGGACATGTCCCAAAATTTGTGATTTTTGAGTGTGAATAAATTGTTATTTTGTGATATGTGTGAATCCAAGGAGAACCAAAGGAAACCTCACCCAAGTCCACCCAGATGTAGGAATTCACCACAACTAATTCAAATACAGTACACCCAGAGGAAGGTCAGGACTAGCTCTCAAACATGCATTTACAAACTTGCAGTCTTTTGCAAAGCTGTTGTGGAGATCAAGTCGTTATGGTTGGTGGACATATTAATTTTGAATTCTTCCATAACACGGCGCTTGTATACATGTAAATATACTGTATCTGCAATATATTAAGAGCTTGTTAAGATTAATTCAGAATTCACTGGCCACGTAGCGCTTGTATACATATTTGCTTTTCTGCTTGTATACATAATCTGCTGTATTATATCACGAGATCCTGTTAGTAGTTAAACTTTCTGTCTTTGTTACATTTGTTCAGATGTTCAAACCCTACCGGAAGTTTATCAGATTAGTTCAAAATCCACTCACCACTTGGCTTTCAAAATCTGATGTATTATATCCCGAGATCCCACCTAACTACGAACTTTCTGTCTTCGTTACATTTGTTCAGATGATCAAACCTTTCCTTAAGTTTATCAGATTAGTCACCCCGTGGCGCTTGCATACACACACGACGTAAACGCCATCCATTTTATGGGCTAATTGTTTCTGCAGGTGAGTTGTTACACACTCCTTAGCGGATGACGACTTCCATGTGGATACGACGAGAGATAGATAGATAGATAGTTAGATAGATACCTTTCATGGTATCTATGATGCGTCGTTTATTTAGGCGCCGTAATTACGTTTGGTTCACAGAACCAGTTCTGCTTACCAAAACTTCGCCCACACAGATATCTTCTACGCCGTTTATGGTGGCACAACCGCAGGGGCCAGACCGGCGTCAACGCTGCAATAACATCATGCAAGAATGTTATAGTACCTACCCATTTATAGTTTGAGAATAGGTTAAGATCCGTTCGAACCTAAGGCCTTCACACTTACTTATGAAATTTATTTTTTTATATAGACCACCCTTCAGTTCGTATCAACCCCAACATATGAATCTGTGCAAAAATGGTAAAGATTGATGAAGGTTTAGAGGTTGCACAAATTATTTGAAATTTGCATGGGAATTACTCAGGATGAATTTCCAAAATCACATAGGGGAATTTACGTATTCTCGGCAACCTAAGCAGCGACCTTCTTTCTATAGCCTTTTTCTCTATGGAACGCACACATATGCAGTATTGGTTTGTTTACAATCTTTTGCTGCCAGCTGCTCTAACAATTTCAGTCGAAAGAATTGTCAAAAACTGTTTTGAAACGCTTTTACAAAGCTTCAATCTTCTCTAGTGAGAGCGAGTATTGTCGGCAACCAGTTTTTCTTCGGCAACCGTTCCATTTGAACTGCATGTAAATCTGCTGTTGTATTATCGGCAACTCGAAATCAGCTACAATTTGTAGTGCGTGTGTTGCATTTCAAGAAAACCCTGCTAGATTGCTTTTTCTCAGTGGTAAAAATATAGTCAAATTGAAGCTGAAAGCATAAAGAATCGTTTGCAATTCATTCAGCGAAGTGTTTTCGTAAGAAAATCCAGTGAAAATAGTGTTTCAATTTGGGTTGCCGAAAATAGTCTGTCATGCCGAAGCCGTCATTTCCCTTATATCGCTACTTTTCTTCTCCATAACCAAATGATGAAAAAATTTAATATGTTGCTGCTATGGCAATGACCAAATTGTCTTTTGTTGTTACGATCAGTTTTACAGCATATCACGAATTATGGAAACACGAAAAAAAAACGAAATTGTATAAATTGACAAATGATTATGTGCAAAACAAAAACGCCAATTTCATCACAACAACAACGGACTTACTTTTCATTCGAGATTTCGATCTTTGAAATCGGCCTAATGGTTTTTTTTTTTTTTTTTCTTTTGGTTTGTTTTTTCCGTCGATCTTGTTTTCCGTGCTGAGCACCAATGCTACCGACGTGCCAGGAAGGCAGCTCCCACACCTGGACCCTACCTATCGACCCATCAACTCATGAACCGGGGACCAACGGCTTTACTTCCCATCCGAAGGAAGGCGTGATCAGAGATGTTGTGCCTCAGAACATCCCGGCGGCACCGACTGGGATTGAACCCAGGCCTGCTGGGGTGAGAGGTAATCACGCTTACCACTACACCACCGGCGCCGTTATGGCCTAATGGTTAATAAGTTATGAATTTTTGAAAAAAGTTATTTTTGAATCATTTTTTGGACCACCCTATCATGGAAATGATCACCCTAATGACAAAATAAAAAATATGGGTCTGATATTTTGCGATAAACCGGCGCCGTATTGGTAAGCGTGACTGCTTTCTCACCCCAATGGGTCTGGGTTCAATCCCAGCCGAGGTCGGTGGGATTTTTCTGAGGCATAAAAATCTCTGGTCACGTCTTCCTTCGGAAGGGAAGTAAAGCCGTTGGTCCCGGCCCATGTGTGTTGTTGAATGGGTGCGATATCCTGCGCAGGTGTTGGAAGCTGCCTTCCTGCACATTCGATTGCTGTCAATGGATGGCAATCGATGTCCGTCGGTGATTGGCACTAGATTGCGGAACAGAGACCGACGTTAAATAAAGGAAAGATATTTTGCGATAAGGAACAAAAATGCATTTTTTCACGAAATTCTGAGAACCACTGTAGCAAAACTATATGGAATGGCTGCATATCAATGATTCCAGTTGGGAATGTAACGTCAAAAAGAAGAAGAATGAAGTAACATTACATGTTAACTACAAATCTTAGAGTAAAACATATTCGTTTGATTCTATACTGCAGATGCGCACCAACTGTTAACCATGTACTCCGTCAATCAGGTGTCATTTATCAAATCTTCTCCCCTTGAGCAAAAACCGTACGTAATCCGAAAGTGTGATTCAGAAGTTTTTAAAATTAATGACTTCTGCAAACGGATGGATCGACTTTTTCCCCGAGCTCATCTTTTTTCTTCTCATTCTTCTTTATGACCAAACCACACCAACCGGCACTTTGCACAGTCAGTCAACCATCATTGTGATAAATTACATCCCATCAAGATAAAAATTCCCAACCGTGCAGCCTTAGCATTCAGCGTGGCAACGACTAACATAATAGAGCAGCTAATTTATTTTACTCGCGTCAATTTGTGCCGAGGAGCTGCGTCCGAACCTAATAGATTGCCAGCTGAGCTCTGTGTTGAGTTCAGGGAATAAAGTAGATGAGGACCATCGGACACCAACAGCGATACCATGTTAGACATCAATACATCTTCATACGTCAGAACAGAGTGAGATTCATTATTTTATCAAACGCCAAATCACTAGGAAAGGCACTTGTGCCCCTTTGAGTTATGATATGGACACGGCATAGAAGGGACGGTTATTCAACTATCAACCACAGCCCCCTGCCGACAACCAGCCATGAGTTTAAAATACGTCAAAAATGAAAGCATGAGAGTTAAAAATTAAAAATACTTTACCAAATATTCGCGGGACAAATACGATCACCAAGTGTTGTAAGGTTATATACAATCATAAGAATTTTACGGTAAAATCAAAATGAGTATACATCATGATCCAGAGCAACATTTGGTTAATATTGTACATGCTAGAACTTAAGGGTAATGGTATTGCCGAAGCAGTCATTTACCCTAGTGTACTATCTTAGAACAAGTACCGGTAACATAAAACAAAAACCACATCAGCAGCTGCTTTCTTCAGCGGAAATCAATTGCTTTCATTCATTTATCTTTATTAGTGCTTCTTCGTTGGGTTCGACCGGATATCGATCCATTTATTATGATGGTTGCCTAATTTATAAATCATTCTTCATCTTCATCGGCTGCCAAACTCAGAGGGCAGCGTGATTTAAATTAATATCTTCATATTTGAACAACGTGATCGTCCGGTTTCTTTTCTCTACGTTTTTAGTTTTAGTTGAAAGAAGTAGAATCTATTGGACGTTAGTTGATGCATAAGAAATTAATTGAAGTTCAATAATAAAGTGGATGAATTAAGAGTATGAGGAGTCATGGCAAATGCCCACGGTTTTTTAATCAATACTTTTTTTAATTTTTCAAAGACACTGTTTATATACAATCAATGATTTTGCAACAAAATTAATCAATTAGTTCTTTGCCTTTATTACGTCCTTATTGGGACTTTACGCCGACCCTCAACTTAGTGTCCTTTGAGCACTTCCACAGCTTCCCAAGCCTGTACCAATTTTGCATTAGTATAATTGTGTGGCAAGTACTATACTATATGCCCTGGGAAGCGAGCAATTTTTCAACCCGAAAAATTCCTAGACCATATCGAGAATCGAACCCAGCAGCCTCCAACATGAACTTACCTTATAGCTGTTCCTTTACGAACTGAGCTTAGGGGGCTACACAATAATTAAGTACATGGTTTCTTAACATGTGGAAAACATATGACCTCACTTACATGTTAAAATATTCATCCAAATCGGTCAGGTTCATGCAAGATTCGGATTATTTTTGAAATATTTGGCCTGGAACTACACGATTTATTTGAATCTAGTGTATAAAATTTAAGATTAAAAAACGGATTCGGATTACCAAACTTTCAGATCGAATCGCAGTCTAGCCTAGACATTCAAATTATTTCTCTAAAGAATTATGAAGAAGTAGAACTTATCTTGAAAACAATTTGAACGATTGTATACGCGACTCATCCGTTGGTCCCATTCATTATCTTAACGAATTTCTTCTTCATCCATCAAAAAGGTCTGCAACGCTTCAATCACTTAATGATTAGGCCTCAGACACACTGCCTGACAGGGCAAAAGGGGGAAAACAGAAGATTAGTCGATATTCCCTCCCAGGCCTCGCTTATTACAACATATCAATCAGTCATATGGCAGCAGGGCGGGTATCATAACAATCATCCATCATCCTCGGCTGACTTGCGGCGAATAAAACTCGTAGTTTTTTTTTTTTTTTTTACTGTACCTTCTCCTTCTCACACATTAGGTACGGGGGCTGAGCTATTGCACTGAGAATGGATTGTATTACTTGCCATGCTGTTTTCCACTGGCGGCTACCTATATACTGCTGGAAGGTTCAATTTGTGTAAACATCGTCATTCTCGGCTAAACGGACACACGGGGAGGCGCGCAACAAATCATCATTCATAGTCAATCGTCCGTTCGACGGGGACCACCGTCGCCATCCTGGCGTCATTCGCGGCATCTCCCGTTTCTGAAAGCTTGATGGAATAAATTATATGTTTTCTCTAATAAGCGGGCTAGCGGTGCAGATATAACCATTCAAACGTTCAGGACTCTAAAGCACAGGGCGAATCTTTATTTAAGATCTTGCTACTCAACTTCTATCGTATTGAAATTAGTTTTATTTTTACACATCCAAGCAATTTTCAATCTATTTTTGAAACAGCTGCCGGTAGAAATTGTATACTTTTTTCGAATGCTCTTTTCTTCGATCACACGGTGCCATGGTGTCATGGTTAACACTTTGGACTCTAAATGCAGCGACCCGAGTTTGAATCTCGGTGGAACCTTTGATAATCTTTTAACATTGGAGTGATTAATTACCCTCAATTTATTATTTCGTCGTTGGATGTAGATAAAACATTGTGTGCTATATTTTACTACCATTCATTATGATCTTATCATTGTTCTTACCGTTTTCTGTCTTACGGCAAGGTAGATTCTTGTCATTAGCATAATACAATGTTCTTTTAATGATCGCAATGGAAGTGCCATAAATAAATATCGCTTATACACTGCTATAATCATAATCATTACTTTCAACAACAGGTGAGTAAATTAGCGAATAGTTTATGCATAGCTGCACTGCCGAACGGTTACTATCTTCATCGAGCCGCCACTAAGTGCAAGTGAAACAACTGTTGGAGCGCGGGGTTCGGTGAGATGTCTTACACATTAGGTATGCATGCCTTACATGATTTAAGGCATGCCTTGGGGGCAACCGGTGCAATGTTTTCTGTCTGCCTAGCGAGCACATACCGTGTAGCCATGCGTCTGTAAGTAATATATTAAAGCGAGCATGAAGAGGCTGAGAAATTTGCACCATCCGTGCTTGTTTGATTCAGAGTTGTACTGAAACCAACGATACTTAGATGGCAACATCGGCTAATGCCATTCGTATCCATCTTCATCGGTGCACAGTGGGAGCAGAAGATTTAAAGGTAGCAGTTTCATTTATCTTACGTATGAATGTCGAAGTCAATTATTCAAAACGATTACTGAATACGAATACAGTTCGCAGAAAAAATATGAATATTTGTGTAAAATACTCCTCATGTAATTTCTAGCTAAACTTCTCATAAACGCCGTAAATTTTGACAATATTGTTTTTTTTTCACCAAAGCAAGCGTTAGCTACGCTTGCGGTATAAATCGTATTCTGCCGATAGCCGCAAGTCAGACCCATTTGTGTTTTTTTTTTTAATTTTGAGTTAGGATCATTATTCATGTTTTATGTTTTTGTTTTATCAGCTGTGATATTTAAAAATGAAAAATGAAAAGCAATACCATTTCAAACTGTCCCACAGCGAAAAGTACCAAAAAGTCAGTCCCATTAGGATAAATACATACATAATTTCATTAAATTAACCATAAAAGAACGTCACGTGAGATTTGGTTCAAGATAGATTCTGTCCACTTCCCTTAGGGTATCCAGAACATGCCCAGATGAGGCCAATATAGTTCTTACGGGCCTTGATATGACCGCCAATGGTTTTTATTTCCTTGATTTGTTTACCGTACTGAGTACCAATGCTACTCACGCCAGGGAGGCAGCTCCCACACCTGGATCTTACCTATCGACCTATCGACTCATAAACTCATAGACCGGGGACCAACAGCTTTACTTACCGTCCGAAGGAAGTCGTGATCAGAGATGATATGCCTCAGAAAATCTCTGCGGCACCGACTGGGATTGAACTTAGGCCTTCTGGGGTAAAAGGCAACCACGCTTACCACTACACCACCAGTGCCGTTCAACCGCCAATGGTTGTGGTTTTGAATTCTTGCGTAATTTGAGATTTCGAATGATGGATTTTGATTTGAAAAGGATTTACCACTTTCATGGGGGTACCCGGAGCATGTAAAGGTGTTGCCAACATGGTGCTGGTTGATTTTATTTTCGAATTCTCATGTGAATTGATTTATCGTATGGTGGGTTTCGCAAGTTTCTGAAAATGTCTAGCCTCATGACCCATACTCGTCGGAATATGTTCTGGCCATAGCTCCGGAACCAATGGAACGGAACCAAAAACATTAAATAACGTTCAATGAAATCATACCAAAGTAACATTTTATGAAATACTACAAAGCCACTATAAAACAACATTCATAAAACCCTGGTCAAGACTATTTTGTCAAGAATGCATCCACCAAAACCTCATTAAGACTAGAATATGTCTAGTTGGCCCACCTTGGAGAAAGTTCTGAAGGGTGTATTCTCAAAGCTCTTCACGATTGATTTATTGCAAAAGGTTGTATGACGAACGCATTGAGAACCATTTGGAAGCTATTTTTTATAGGAGAGCATGGCATCAAATAAACCAGATTTTTTTATAAAATATAAAAGTTTTCTGTTTAAAATTGAACCAAATCAGCCTTGTTGTTCACGAACTAATCAGTAAGTTTATGTCAAAAACAAAATACACTTGTACCAAAGAAATCTATGTCAAGCATGAACAATATCTATTCCTTCATTATTTTACTTTGAAAAAAAAATCCTGGATTACTATACATTTCCTTGGTATTGGTTTCAACTTAGATGAACATAAGCAATACTGACATCACATACACTTTTATAATTTGAAGCATAGCTGACACTTCTATTTGAGCATACGCTTGATTAAAACTGTATTCAGACCTGAGCGTGCTTGGCGTCCGCGGGCAAGATTTGCGTTGGTAAGAAAGAGAGAGAGAGATAGATAGAGAAAAGTACTAGTTGTCGCTCACATACCAACGCAAATGTAGCGCGACTCTGCTCATGCACGCTCAGGTCTGAATACACCTAAATTCAACATGATTATATGTTTAGCATGTGGGCCACTCTTAGCACAGTAGGCAGAGGTGCAGCTATATAGCAAAAGCATGCTGGAGGTGGCTGGGTTCAATTCTCGGTCGGTCTAGTCGAGGCAATATTCAACCACAACCAAGTAGTCCTGTAGAAAAACTGTCTTTAACAGAAATACGAAATGGCTGGTGTCTGCGCTATTGAAACGGCCGTAATGTTGGCATGTGAATATGCTTGTTAACTTTTCGAACCAAATTATAAAGAATGTTATAATTTGAATGAACCAAATTAAGAAAAATTATTCTTAAAATTCAAGTAACTTAACAAATAAATCAAGTATCAAGGGTACCGGTGCAAAACAATGCTTATACTTAAACATGGTTAATTTTGGTCTTTTAGACTATTGCAACCTATTTTATAGTATTTTGAGTATTTTGTACAGCGTACATATTTATTTTGTTATTATACCATTAAAAAAGAGCAAACTTGTATATTTGACCCCTCATTCTCCTATAAATATTTCCAATAGTTAATCAAAGCTCACTTACTGGTTTCTAAATGGAAATTTTAAAAGAAAGATAATCTCGTGTTAGTATTTCGGTAGCAGAAACTGTTCAGTCATCAGAAATCTTTTAAATAAAGTGAATTGTTTTGATATGAGATACCTGGGAAAAATACGCTCAAAACATGTACTTGAATCAAATTTGTCCTTTAGACTATTGTTATCCACTTTCTGAGTGTTTTGTGCACTTCATATTTAATTTTTTAATATTGAGTTTAAATTCGGAAAACTTTTATATTTTATTAAAAAATCTGGTTTATTTGACCCAATGCTTTCCTATAAATGTTTTCGATAGTTTTTCAAGGGCACAAGCTGACTACTAGAAGAAATATTGGTTACTTATGTTAAAAGTTGCTGACTATTTGAATCAGTGAAGTATCATAATGGGAAAAAAAAACTGCAGAAAATATGTTATTTTGGGGCAAAATATGCTCCAAACATGCACTTATCACAGCGTGCGCCGATTGAAAATATGCAAAATAAAATTCTTGACATTTTTTCCAAAAAAAAAGTCATATGTTACAATGTGAGGTTTCAGCGGCAGACAATTTCAAGCCTTTTTGTTGCAAAAATCCCCATTGTGCGTTGCTTGGGCACAATTGTCCTATTCAACGTGGATTATTGTAATAAATTTGCTCACCAGTCCAAAGTCCAGTTCACCCTAAAAATGCTTACAAAATCGTGGATTAAAAATCCATTTTTGACAAAATCGAAAATGTGGATACGTATTTCTAAGCATAATTTAATTCTGAACCTAGGCGATATCCAAATTTGATGATAACTGGTTAGAGTTATTTCCCACGCCAATTTGAAAAACCCCGTTTCGAGATAAACGCGTTTAAAGATAAAATTGCTCTCTCAGCGCGCCGGTACATGTTTTAGGAAATCGCTTCGTAAAGCGGTAAGGAATATTCTGGCGGACTTGGAGTCTTTTCTAAATTGAAGTATACATCCCAAGGAACATTTTAAGTCAAAAAAATGCATTTTTAATCAACATCCAAGCAATTTTCAATCTATTTTTGAAACAGCTGCCGGTAGAAATTGTATACTTTTTTCGAATGCTCTTTTCTTCGATCACACGGTGCCATGGTGTCATGGTTAACACTTTGGACTCTAAATGCAGCGACCCGAGTTTGAATCTCGGTGGAACCTTTGATAATCTTTTAACATTGGAGTGATTAATTACCCTCAATTTATTATTTCGTCGTTGGATGTAGATAAAACATTGTGTGCTATATTTTACTACCATTCATTATGATCTTATCATTGTTCTTACCGTTTTCTGTCTTACGGCAAGGTAGATTCTTGTCATTAGCATAATACAATGTTCTTTTAATGATCGCAATGGAAGTGCCATAAATAAATATCGCTTATACACTGCTATAATCATAATCATTACTTTCAACAACAGGTGAGTAAATTAGCGAATAGTTTATGCATAGCTGCACTGCCGAACGGTTACTATCTTCATCGAGCCGCCACTAAGTGCAAGTGAAACAACTGTTGGAGCGCGGGGTTCGGTGAGATGTCTTACACATTAGGTATGCATGCCTTACATGATTTAAGGCATGCCTTGGGGGCAACCGGTGCAATGTTTTCTGTCTGCCTAGCGAGCACATACCGTGTAGCCATGCGTCTGTAAGTAATATATTAAAGCGAGCATGAAGAGGCTGAGAAATTTGCACCATCCGTGCTTGTTTGATTCAGAGTTGTACTGAAACCAACGATACTTAGATGGCAACATCGGCTAATGCCATTCGTATCCATCTTCATCGGTGCACAGTGGGAGCAGAAGATTTAAAGGTAGCAGTTTCATTTATCTTACGTATGAATGTCGAAGTCAATTATTCAAAACGATTACTGAATACGAATACAGTTCGCAGAAAAAATATGAATATTTGTGTAAAATACTCCTCATGTAATTTCTAGCTAAACTTCTCATAAACGCCGTAAATTTTGACAATATTGTTTTTTTTTCACCAAAGCAAGCGTTAGCTACGCTTGCGGTATAAATCGTATTCTGCCGATAGCCGCAAGTCAGACCCATTTGTGTTTTTTTTTTTAATTTTGAGTTAGGATCATTATTCATGTTTTATGTTTTTGTTTTATCAGCTGTGATATTTAAAAATGAAAAATGAAAAGCAATACCATTTCAAACTGTCCCACAGCGAAAAGTACCAAAAAGTCAGTCCCATTAGGATAAATACATACATAATTTCATTAAATTAACCATAAAAGAACGTCACGTGAGATTTGGTTCAAGATAGATTCTGTCCACTTCCCTTAGGGTATCCAGAACATGCCCAGATGAGGCCAATATAGTTCTTACGGGCCTTGATATGACCGCCAATGGTTTTTATTTCCTTGATTTGTTTACCGTACTGAGTACCAATGCTACTCACGCCAGGGAGGCAGCTCCCACACCTGGATCTTACCTATCGACCTATCGACTCATAAACTCATAGACCGGGGACCAACAGCTTTACTTACCGTCCGAAGGAAGTCGTGATCAGAGATGATATGCCTCAGAAAATCTCTGCGGCACCGACTGGGATTGAACTTAGGCCTTCTGGGGTAAAAGGCAACCACGCTTACCACTACACCACCAGTGCCGTTCAACCGCCAATGGTTGTGGTTTTGAATTCTTGCGTAATTTGAGATTTCGAATGATGGATTTTGATTTGAAAAGGATTTACCACTTTCATGGGGGTACCCGGAGCATGTAAAGGTGTTGCCAACATGGTGCTGGTTGATTTTATTTTCGAATTCTCATGTGAATTGATTTATCGTATGGTGGGTTTCGCAAGTTTCTGAAAATGTCTAGCCTCATGACCCATACTCGTCGGAATATGTTCTGGCCATAGCTCCGGAACCAATGGAACGGAACCAAAAACATTAAATAACGTTCAATGAAACCATACCAAAGTAACATTTTATGAAATACTACAAAGCCACTATAAAACAACATTCATAAAACCCTGGTCAAGACTATTTTGTCAAGAATGCATCCACCAAAACCTCATTAAGACTAGAATATGTCTAGTTGGCCCACCTTGGAGAAAGTTCTGAAGGGTGTATTCTCAAAGCTCTTCACGATTGATTTATTGCAAAAGGTTGTATGACGAACGCATTGAGAACCATTTGGAAGCTATTTTTTATAGGAGAGCATGGCATCAAATAAACCAGATTTTTTTATAAAATATAAAAGTTTTCTGTTTAAAATTGAACCAAATCAGCCTTGTTGTTCACGAACTAATCAGTAAGTTTATGTCAAAAACAAAATACACTTGTACCAAAGAAATCTATGTCAAGCATGAACAATATCTATTCCTTCATTATTTTACTTTGAAAAAAAAATCCTGGATTACTATACATTTCCTTGGTATTGGTTTCAACTTAGATGAACATAAGCAATACTGACATCACATACACTTTTATAATTTGAAGCATAGCTGACACTTCTATTTGAGCATACGCTTGATTAAAACTGTATTCAGACCTGAGCGTGCTTGGCGTCCGCGGGCAAGATTTGCGTTGGTAAGAAAGAGAGAGAGAGATAGATAGAGAAAAGTACTAGTTGTCGCTCACATACCAACGCAAATGTAGCGCGACTCTGCTCATGCACGCTCAGGTCTGAATACACCTAAATTCAACATGATTATATGTTTAGCATGTGGGCCACTCTTAGCACAGTAGGCAGAGGTGCAGCTATATAGCAAAAGCATGCTGGAGGTGGCTGGGTTCAATTCTCGGTCGGTCTAGTCGAGGCAATATTCAACCACAACCAAGTAGTCCTGTAGAAAAACTGTCTTTAACAGAAATACGAAATGGCTGGTGTCTGCGCTATTGAAACGGCCGTAATGTTGGCATGTGAATATGCTTGTTAACTTTTCGAACCAAATTATAAAGAATGTTATAATTTGAATGAACCAAATTAAGAAAAATTATTCTTAAAATTCAAGTAACTTAACAAATAAATCAAGTATCAAGGGTACCGGTGCAAAACAATGCTTATACTTAAACATGGTTAATTTTGGTCTTTTAGACTATTGCAACCTATTTTATAGTATTTTGAGTATTTTGTACAGCGTACATATTTATTTTGTTATTATACCATTAAAAAAGAGCAAACTTGTATATTTGACCCCTCATTCTCCTATAAATATTTCCAATAGTTAATCAAAGCTCACTTACTGGTTTCTAAATGGAAATTTTAAAAGAAAGATAATCTCGTGTTAGTATTTCGGTAGCAGAAACTGTTCAGTCATCAGAAATCTTTTAAATAAAGTGAATTGTTTTGATATGAGATACCTGGGAAAAATACGCTCAAAACATGTACTTGAATCAAATTTGTCCTTTAGACTATTGTTATCCACTTTCTGAGTGTTTTGTGCACTTCATATTTAATTTTTTAATATTGAGTTTAAATTCGGAAAACTTTTATATTTTATTAAAAAATCTGGTTTATTTGACCCAATGCTTTCCTATAAATGTTTTCGATAGTTTTTCAAGGGCACAAGCTGACTACTAGAAGAAATATTGGTTACTTATGTTAAAAGTTGCTGACTATTTGAATCAGTGAAGTATCATAATGGGAAAAAAAAACTGCAGAAAATATGTTATTTTGGGGCAAAATATGCTCCAAACATGCACTTATCACAGCGTGCGCCGATTGAAAATATGCAAAATAAAATTCTTGACATTTTTTCCAAAAAAAAAGTCATATGTTACAATGTGAGGTTTCAGCGGCAGACAATTTCAAGCCTTTTTGTTGCAAAAATCCCCATTGTGCGTTGCTTGGGCACAATTGTCCTATTCAACGTGGATTATTGTAATAAATTTGCTCACCAGTCCAAAGTCCAGTTCACCCTAAAAATGCTTACAAAATCGTGGATTAAAAATCCATTTTTGACAAAATCGAAAATGTGGATACGTATTTCTAAGCATAATTTAATTCTGAACCTAGGCGATATCCAAATTTGATGATAACTGGTTAGAGTTATTTCCCACGCCAATTTGAAAAACCCCGTTTCGAGATAAACGCGTTTAAAGATAAAATTGCTCTCTCAGCGCGCCGGTACATGTTTTAGGAAATCGCTTCGTAAAGCGGTAAGGAATATTCTGGCGGACTTGGAGTCTTTTCTAAATTGAAGTATACATCCCAAGGAACATTTTAAGTCAAAAAAATGCATTTTTTTGAAAAATCAAAGTGTACTCCCCCCTTATTTAGGCTTACCTGAATTTAGTAGTTATAGAATTCACGGATCTTCAAGTTCTTTAAACATATTATTTCGCTAGACAAATTTGGTCGCTAATGTTCAAAAATGTACAAAAAAAATGTACTAAAAATATAAAAAAAAAACTACTAATAGTAAACGTGCAAAGACTTACTTCGAGTTTAATTAACTGGTATTCAGTTTAAAATTAATCACTTGCAACAATGTTCGAACAACTTTGAAATAACTTCGACTTATCTCTTCAAAGCACTCCACACAATTGAATTAGATGACGCCGGATAGATTGGGTACAGCCTAAATTTTACTACGCTATTTCACGAACACTAAAATCTAACATCCATATATAAAAATGAAAAATAAGAAGAAAGAAGAACCAAAAAGGTATCGCGATATCACAACTACTTAAAAAGGTAGCGGGTGGTCTCACGCAAAATTTTGTGCATCTGGAGAACTCTATTGGTAGATTACAGAGAGACTAAACAAAGCCGTTTATTGTTTTAATAATATAATACTTGGTGGGGGGGGGGGGAGCTATTAATAAACTAGGTGGCGCAGTGGTAGTTTGTGTATTCTAAATAGCATACAACTGACAGCTTTTTTAATGACATGCTTTGTCAGCCATCAAAACAAACGCTTAGAATTGGTGAACGGTTAGTTAAGTTGACAGTACATTGATAAAATCACAATGGGATTAAATTTTGTCGGTGATTACATTGCGGTTACAAACTTTCCATGTGGTATATGGACAGCTGCTAATTAGGGCCTATTATGAAGGACAGTGTACTTTCCACAGTTTGTTGTGAATATCATTGCATCTAAAACAACATTACTTTTAATTTAAAAGATTAGGAGAACCTTAAATATATTTTAATAATGAGAAAAGCAGCATTGGTAATTAAAAGTACCTTTGGACGTGGAACCACCTCATTATGGAATATACTACTGGGGTGCAAATTTTAATGTGTAAGCTAGCCTGCCAATGAACGACCCACGAGTAGGGTTGTTCAATCGGTTTTTCACTGTGCCATTCTGCAATACTGAAATACCGGTTTTATATATTTTAGAAAGTGGTGACTGCGGTTATTTTCAAATTTAATGCTCGATGTTTAATAGTTCAACTTAAGCAATTACCAGCATTACTTTAATTCTTGGCCGGAAACCCTGGGAAATGTCCTATTTGCCTCTTAAATTATTTATATTAGCGAAATGCTTTAATGATTCGAAAGAAATCAGAAATTGAAAAATACGAGATGAAATCCAATAATAGCAGTAGTAGTAGTTATGGATAGCATTCTAAGATAGCTCTAACTTTGAAAATTACATGGGGGATACAAAGATAATTCCAGGAAGACTCTGAAAATGTACATGTGAAGATTTGCAACGACATTGTTAAAGTAATTCGTGTATAGATAAAAGATTTTTCGTTTCATGGCATATGGCATTAGAGGTTGAACGAATCTTTAAGATTTCATTTTAATCATTGTGGAATGGGGAAGTACCACTGCCAACTGACACAAATTTGAGAGCAGCTTATGGTCTAAATACAAATCTACTGTTTTTTACGTACAAAGCATTTCTATCAGTTGCTTCAAGAAAATGTATGTTTCATCAAGTGAAGCCAGAGCTATTAACAAATTAGGAATTTACGCTTACAAAACGGAGAACCGAAAATCACACATCTTCAAAATGATACCAAAAGTTGAGATTGACTATGAAGTTAACAGATATGTTCATTAATAATTACAAGAATCAGGTATTTTACTCCTGTTTGTTTTTGTAAAAGATTATTTCGAATTCACTACCAGTGCAATATATCATTTTTGATCATGTCCTATTGTCAAAAATCGTAGAACATTAATTTTTATTAAAAATATTTTGAATAGTTTTTCATAAAATTTTATTTTTTTTGCGCAGAAAACGATTTAAAAAGTTTAAAATATTGTTTTCTGTCTGAAAATTACCAAAAAAAAAAAAAATTAAGTACGCATAGTTCATAAAGAATGATTTTTTCATTGGTTTCATTTGATTTTTCCTATCAACTTTTTCTGCGTGCTACAATTTCATAAAAAATGCCGAAGACGTCATTTTGAAAAAAAAAATGCAAGATTTAAAGTGGCTAATTTTAGCACAAATGTAAATGATTGCCCATACCAAACAATTATGCACAGATTCATGAAAATCAAAGATGGTGGAGTAAACAATTCCTTAATTCTGCTATTTGGCCTGCAACTACTTCCTTCGAACTTTTTTCCTTTCAACCATTTGTGCCACAATAATTTATTCAATCTGTTCAGTTATCCCCATCCATTATTCTTTTCCAAAACATACAAGATTCACGGCACAAACCCAGAAAGACGCTTCGTGAACAAGGACCATTACAGATGATTGAGTTAATTGATTCATAATGTAATTTTATTGAATTAGCTTATAAGTAATATTTTAATTGAGAAAATAAAAAAAAATATTTATTAAAACCTTGACCAAAACATAAATTTTGCTGAAATTGATGAACATCCCCTGCATAACTTTTAAAAATTGACAAAACGCACATGTGCTTTTCGGGCATCAATATTTTGCTACATTTATCGGTCTTATGAGTAACTAATCGATTCGCTTAACTGCTAAACCCGTTTCGTCTTTATCAGCAACAGCAATAAGCGGCAGTAGTGGTAGCGCGAAAAAAAAAATAGACTGAAAAAGCTCAGTTAATCGTGGTTATTAATTCAAGCAAACGAGAGAGGTGATAATTTTAGATAAAAACTGGTTTGGTTTCCTTGTCAAGATAGCAAACGCTGATAAAGTACTTTTATGGCAGGGCAATTTATTTACTTTGTTAATGCCTAATTAAGTTTTATCAAATAGACTCGCATACGGACCGGAATGCAGCTTCTGAAGTAGATGTTTGCGCAATTTCTTGCAGTTTAGAGAAAACGTCGAAAACTATTCTACTTGAAAATATGATAAGCTACATGCGATTAGATTAATAAAGTAGGATCAGAGTTCACAGAAGACACTTTTTTTTTTCCTTGATTTGTTTTCCGTCGATCTTGTTTTCCGTGCTGAGCACCAATGCTACCGACGACAGGGAGGCAAGCTCCCACAACACATCTGGACCCTGCCACCTATCGACCCATCACAAACTCATGAACCGGGGACCAACGGCTTTACTTCCCTTCCGAAGGAAGGCGTGATCAGAGATGTTATGCCTCAGAACATCCCGGCGGCGCTGCTGACTGGGATTGAACCCCAGCAGGTGAGAGGTAATCACACTTACCACTACACCACAGTAGACACTTAGGCTGTGAATAATTTGCCGAGTTAAATTTAACTCGTTGTTAAAAGTGACATTTAGAAAGTTATTTTCTATGTTCGAGAATCCCTGTGCTGTCGATCGACCGGTTTTAGAGAAGAAATTAGCCAAGGTTGTCAAAATTTAACTTCTTGTCTGTCAGAAGTAACCACGCTCGGATAGCAGGGTTAATCGATAACTTTCCACCTGTCAAATTTTAACCAAAAGTTAAAATAATCCACACAATGGTTCAGAGCCTTAAAAAATAGTAAAATCCCAACATGAAGAGCAGCGATTATTTCTCTTTTCGTTTTTGTGACGCACTAAAATAATTCTTTTTCAACAATTCTGGGCCAATTGCTTTCAGACGCCATGGACGTTAAGCGGCCGAATGTCATCAATCAACCGCAAAAAGTGTGTACTAGTGCAAATTCATTGTCACTATGCTCTGATCCGTAGAACACATAAACTTTACACAACATCAGAGTTGACAACATATTGCAATCACAAACGTCGAACAGGTCCTTTAAATTTGTCGAACCTCTTAACGGAATCCCTTTATGAAGAGCTTTGAGTGGGTTGTTTTATTTCCTTTAAATTCCGTTATAATTGCTTACCTTTTGACAGATACGCGTATTTCGTCTACTACTTGCAGACTTCATCAGTGCCAAGTATTCAACACCACTAGAACAGGTGATGGAAATAATGCTTGGTACATAGAATGATAGAAATCAATGTACTTGTCTAAGCTTTCCCATGATCATCCATCAAGTTGACGAAAGAAGTAAAAATCAACTAGTGAATGACATTTTCGGTTTTATGAGGGTTCTGTATACCATAATTTAGACTTGTAGTATGCTATAAAACCTCAATAAAACATGCAATGTTGCTTGGGAACACTCACCTGAGCTCGTGTTGCAGCAGTTGATGTTTCGCTTGTTTATGTGAGTAAGTTGAAGCGTGAGCCCAACGGCTTTCGTCAAGTTTTTAAGAGCCATGCCTGCCAAGTTGAACTTGGAATGCGTAGGCATTGTTTGAATTTTCTTCGGACGTTTCGCTATTATAATCATTGTGGTAGAAGTCTTCACAAACTGTGAAACAATGGTGATAGTTGTTTGCTGGCTCGACTGTGTGACAAAATGGTCTGTCTGTCAACGATAGTCGGTTGATGCGTTGATGATATTTTAAATCACATATTCTTCTTCTTATTCTTCGTATTTCATGCTTATTGCTTATCGCAGATTTATTTGTTCACCACCTGTGGCAGAATAGCCACACACTGTTTAAACACTTAATTATATTCTTTAAAACTACCCTATTAGAGTGCTAATTCGTCGTAATCACGGATGTAATATTCGCTTACAATTATGTGGGATTCATCATCAGAGGATGTTAGTGGAGACCATATGAACTGAGAATGCGATATACCTAGCTGCGGTCCAATGCAAGAAAATTGGAGACCGAAAATGTGGAGTTTATTAGTGAGTGAAAAAAATTATGTCGAAAAAAATTGGATTGCCGACTGGACTCGAACCACGAACGTTGCGATTGTCATACCTGCGCTTTCTTCACTGCTCTCTCCATGCTCCTGAATATGGAAAGCCTAAAAGCACACAAGAAGCGCTCATTTCCTCTCATACTCGACTTCGTATGCTTTTTCTGCTAGAGAGATTCAAGGCAAGTGTGTGCGTCGTTCTACAATGTTATAAATAAAAAGCTTACTGGTATAGACGAAAAAAAAAGAAGAAAAAAAAACATTACATCTCTGCAAGGTCAACTTCTAACATTCGCTGCAATGTTCATGAACAGAGGATGATAGGTAATATTTTTTTGGTTTGCGTGTATCATTTCTTTAGCGATGTATGCCGTTTTATTAAAGATTCTACAAATTACGTTTAAAAAGCCCACTTGTCTCATAACACTATAAAAATTAATGGTTCTTTCATTTATATAATAGATGTTGGCAAAACTTGCGCAGGAGCTGATTTTGGTATCAGAAACAAAAGATGATTGGTCATAACCCAGGCATGTTGGAAAATATATACATTGATACAGCCATATGCACTGAATTTTCCATACTTAAATGAACACCTATTTTGAACGCACCATTCAAAGAGCTTTCCAAAATTGGTCAGCCGATTGATCAAAGTCCCCTTGCTTCAATACATTTAATTTCTCGGCTCTAGTACTCATTTCCAAATCAGCCGCATGGTTTACATAGAGTCCCTTGCAACCGTTGACTCCCATGGAAAAAACGGCAACGTCAATGATCATTGTCACGATCTTACGGAGGAATGAGTTTCCATTCTCATAAATAAACACCAATCGAAGCCATGTCATCGGTGTCTTGTAATCATTGCCAATGATTAACAAGAAGACGGTTACGATTGTCACATGAATGATGTACGACGAAAAGTATACGGTATAGTAAGGGTTCAACGCTTTATTGCCCCTGTGAGATCATTCGTTGACAGTTGCCGCACCCAATCGCTGTCATATCACAATCGTTCCAACCTGGCTGCCACTCGGCCGGACATAAATCTTATTTAATTGTCTATTTATGGTCGTTAATAAAACTGAACGACACAGACAACTGACCAATCCGTCGAGCCGTTTCAAGAGGTGTTTAACAGGGGCGAACTTAGGGACGAAGCATCCTAATAAAAATATAAAATTTAAAAGATTGCGAAAAGTTATCCCATTTCATATCGCGCAAATTAACTGTATTGTTCACATAGAGTTTCTCACGAGAGGCGCTTGACAGTCCGTAGGCTTAGGCACCAAACTACAACCATAACAAACACCATGATGGTCTTTCTCCGAAACTGCACCCCAACCGAGATCAGGCTCATTTATTATGCTTTTTCATCCGCTTGCGGTGAGTTTTATTGACTGGAAACAACGATTTCAACGATTAGTGGCGCGACTTTTCAGCTCCCTCGATTGAGGATGGTGGCGATAATGAAGCAGAGGATATCACAATTCATACTCGATCTTGCTCGTACTGGGTTCGATTTTGGATGACTGTTCTTATAAAAGTATTGAAAACATGCATGCTTCCAGAAAATTATATAACAGATTTTACCGTCTTACTTCAGGCAGGATTAGTCTACAGCAGCAGCTGCTGCTGATCGTTACCTACCTTGTTTTCGTGCAACACATCCGATGAGTGTGTCTTTATTTAAGATAGGATGAGATATATTTCCCCATCTGACGGGAATAATTCATTGCCTCATTACTTTTATAGATGAACTTGAAGAAATATCAAATTACGTTGAATATTTGTATTTTATTACCGATCATAAATTTTACCGACAGCTCCGAAGAAAAGAGGCACAAAATAGAATCTTTATTTCCGTTAATAACTGCTTTAATTAGTACAAATTAATGAATTTATATTTTGCCTGAACATTATACATAAAAAATTTTGCTGGGATCCCCAAAGATGTTAATCAACGAATGATCGTGAGTATGGGTGATTACGAGATTAAATTATTATGAGTATGGGATTCTGCCATAACTGCACATGCCATATCTCAATCACATGCTTTGCGTTTTTCACGGTGAGCATCGAGACGGGCAAATTCACAAACAGAAGGAAAAGTATATCGTTATTTTAATGTTTTCACGTATCGCTATTTATGCCATGCTTGAAACAAATTATAGTTATTTTTTTGTCTAAATCGATAGTCGAAACTCATTTTTTACCTTCGCAAAATTTGAAACCGTTTGCTGCACGGAACCCGAGTAAATAGCAATGGCCGTATGAATAAAAAGATATTACTTTACTTTCCCGTGGTTTTCTTACGGGATATCTAATATCTCAGTCATATAAAATAATGGTCTTGATATTAAAAAATTATATGCATTAGTACCATCTGAGCGTGAGGAAAGTACTAAACAATATCAATCTGTGATTTTTTGATCCTCCACCAGGTTTTGTCACTCGTGTAGTGGGTGTAGTTTGTTGGTAATAGAACAAAACTCATATACAGGGTGCGTGACGAATTTTTGCAGTAAATGGCATATTTGAGAAAAAAAATACACCAGTTAGTAATTCTAGCAATTAATTTTGTGCGATTTATTTTCTTTCGCAACATATGGAAGTTGTAAGTAAATTTATTCAAAAAAATTGCCTTCCCTTTCGACGACTGTAGTTAGACGCTTCCGGAAACTGCAGTATGCACGTTTTAAAATGTTTCGATCCATAGATGTCATCACTGCCTTGATTTTAGCTTCTGGCGACTTAAGTGTGGTGTGAGGGGTTCTATTGGTATCCCGTTGGACGACGCCCTATACAAAATAATCCAACGGATTGATATCGGGACTGCTTGGGGGCCAAATTTCTTCCTCCCAAATTTACGAAATATTTTCCGTAAGCCATTTCTGTGCTTTATTAGCAGTATGAGCAGGTGCTCCGTCTTCTCACTTTCCCAAGCCTTTTTTAATATTATACACTGTTCTTTCAGACACATTTACCGACCGAATTATTTCATTCATGCATTCTCCGGCGCGCAACAAAGCGACAACGGCTGACAGATTGCTCTCTTGTTTCGACATCTTTACGTTTACTCAACATTGTTTGTTCGAATATTACACCTAACAGTATAAGCTATCCAGTGCTGCCAAATATATCTAAATCATGATGCACAAGCATGAGAAATTACTATTTGAAATTTACTGCAAAAATTCGTCACGCACCCTGTACATAATTTGCTCTGAAATATTTCAGATGTATCCAAATTTGGATCTCACATTAACACCAAAATATAAAGTTTTCATTAGGTAAATTTTACTGTATATGTTATTTGTTTGATTTTCTCTGGTATTTATGATTATTTAAAATTATAACATTTCACTGCGTTCTAGCAACGAGTACGGTCGATAGTTTCGCGCTCCGTAATTTTGAAAGTGTTCTTGATATTCACTTGGTGGAGATTATCAGTTTTTTCTCGCTAAGTGATTCATGGTATATTTTCCGACTAATTAATTATCCGAAAGCTAGTTTTTTGTGAGAAGATAGCATCATCGGAAGGAAAGATTAATCGTTTGCTTTTGGCAATTTGCAAACCAATCTGCGTATCACCGTTGCATTGTCACGCATACCTGCGCACGTATCACCATCATCGAGTGTGAATACCCGTCTCTACTAGGATTGGGCGATTTTGGATCGTTCTTAGAGAGATCGATTTTAGATGTTTAGGATCAATTCTTTATTTATTAAAAATAGTAAAAATCGATCTTTCCGTTTCACAGCAGCAACGAAAAACTGATTTCCATTCACCGCAAAACTAAATTTAATGAACATACCTTCAAATTTAGCATCAGCATAGTGCTCCTAATGTTGTACAAAATAGGGCTGAGAATATAAATTTGATATGTTGCTTTTTTCATTATTCCGCATTATGACAGCTAGGTTGACAACAGGGTTACTTTCATTCATTTCGCATAAAAATATGTTTAATAGGATAATGATCTCATGATCTTATGATTATGATGATTTGTATTTGTTAATAGCAAGAAGAGTTTGTAAAGTTTGTGTTTCATGGATCGATTCTAATGCCGTAAATAAAATCGATCCTCCAAGATCGATCTTTAACTAAAGATCGCCCGATCCTAGTCTCTACATCTTTATTATTATTCATCATCGTGTGTTCAGCTAAGCGAGCCTCATTCAAGCACACCACAACGAAAATCTCTCTCGCAAGCGCATCGAAGATCATCCACATAGCCTTCTTGCCGCAAGATCTCACTAAACCAACCGTGCTGGTCTAAAGTGGACCCTACACGATTACTTTTATTGACAATAATCGTATTGTCAATACATTCGATATTGACGTCAATATATCGAGATTGACAATATATCTGAATTCACATCATCAATATTATTGTCAATAATTCCCCTTCGCGTCAATATATTGATGCGTGTGGGGTTTGCTTAACAGTGTGAACACGATTTGTTTATTATTTTCAACCACGAAACCAACTGTCAAAGTGTTCGACCTGACAGTGGTCTGTTTTTTTTTATTTTCAACCAGTAGAACGCATGTATTAGTGAAACTGCTCACTAATACTAACGGTGGCAGAGAAGTCTATTGCGCGTCACTCCTCTGCTAGAGTCGGTGTATAATGAGTCACGCCAAGAGTGAAGCCAAGTCTACCTATTGAGCTGTCAAACCGGCTACCTATCGTGCAAAGTAAACAAGCATTACGATGCTATGAAAGGTCCATGAAAGGTATTGCAAATCAATATAAAATATAATCGAAGAAATGGTCATATACACGCAGTGAGCATTACATTTGTCATGCGATACGTTTTGTAATGATCAGTAATGACAATTTATATTATTTTTATTTAAGATAATTCGACAAAATCACTGATATAATGATTTACTACAGCCGTTAAGTTTTTTCCTCGCTAAAAGTCATTTGAAGTTGATGCAGAAGTCCTCTGTTGCCAAGTTTTTTTTTTTAATTCTTTATTTAAGAGATTTTTAGCCTTAGGCTAGTTCATCTCTAAAAACTCTGTTGCCAAGTTAAAAGAAAGGAAATCTTTCGAAAACCGTGATGCGAGTTCAACTGTTTTTCTCTTGGCGTGACTCATTATACACCGACTCTATCCTCTGCTACAGTGCTACGCCCCAAACGTCCCCACATATAAAAGTCGGTTGTATTAGTATAGGATTAGCAGATAAGTTTTGGTTCTTGTTTTTTTTCTTCTCTTGTATCAGTTATATTTTTAATTTTTGTCTCGGTGTTTATAGTTTCTTCTGTGCAGTGTGCGTGAATTTCAAAATTGTCATAGTGGTAGAGCGGTTCACGCTCGCAATTAGTACGGCAAAATGGACGTTTTGTCGGAAGACGTCGGTGTTTGAGAAAATCAATGTTTTGTGTTTTTACTATGAATTTTTTTTTCGCCTTGATTTGTTTTCTGTCGATCTTGTTTTCCGTGCTGAGCACCAATGCTACCGACGCCAGGGAGACAGCTCCCACACCTGGACCCTACCTATCGACCCATCAACTCATGAACCGGGGACCAACTGCTTTACTTCTCTTCCGAAGGAAGGCGTGATCAGAGATGTTTGCCTCAGAACATCCCGGCGGCGCCGACTGGGATTGAACCCAGGCCTGCTGGGGTGAGAGTTAATCACGCTTACCATTACACCACCGGCGCCGCTACTACAACTTTGAATTTTCTTAGTTTTTTTTTCTGCTAATGTATTTTTTTTCTCATTGAATATTTTGATCAGATCTAGTAAATATCAATTAAATTGTTTTGTTCTGATAGAAAAAAATACTGATTATCTACTTGTATCTTCCGAGCATAGGAGATATTTTCTGAACTAACGGAGTTTCAACGTACCGCTACAAATTTAGCAGAAAATGGAATGCAATACGCATTTTGTATGGCTTGTGAGCGCCAAGACCAAAACGAAGCCCTATACTTTTATCCGACAGTTGAGATCGTCTCTCACCCTTCTGGTTAGAACATGTATTATTTTTAATCTCGTATATCCATTTTTATGACACCATTATTGCCGCTTTATCGGCTAATTTCATTTTGGCAAGGAGAAATATCCCAGGCAGAAAATGTTTATCAACGTGCGGAAGGAAGGAAGAGGTCCGCAATAAAAATGAAATATTTCTATTATATTTCTTGCAGCGTTCATATAATGCTGTGCTGAAACTAGCGCTATTATCCGGGGGGTATTTTTGCCCTGGGATTGATATTTTCTGCACCTTTGGGAGCTGTGTTTAAATTCAGTAGGAGTGTCTGTGAATAGTCGAATAGTGCACAGCAAACATATTCATTCGATATATATGTATTTCAGCCAGAAGAAGGGTGATGAAGAGATTTTCAACAGATCCTTAGGCTTTTTATGCTAGTAGAATCGAACAAATCCATACGAGACAAAAAAAAGTTATGAAAATGAAATAGTGTATCCCTACAGTTAGAGAACGTGTTTGGAATTGGTGTTAGGTCGTTTGGAAATTTCTCATAACACTGAATGGGTTATTACATTATCTTTATTCTGCAGGGTCAAACCCATAACGATGATAATATTGTTCTCCGGCAATATTGAGCTGGTTTAAACATGGTTTAAATTATGTACACTTATCAGGCCCTGGCACTCCTTTCAAAATTAGAGCTTATATGAATGTAACCTGGAGACTGTACTTTAGAAGATTTTGCTTTATAAAATTTTTAATACAAGAGAGGTTTTAGGATATTCCAAAACATATCGGCAGACAAGTTTATAAGCAGTGTTGAACATTAACTGTGCTTAGAAAAATCCTGGGTTCAACCCCAGTCAGTGCCGCCGGGATTTTCTGAGGCATAACATCTCTGATCACGCCTTCCTTCGGGAAGTAAGGCTGTTGGTGCCCAGTCCATGAGTTGATGGATCGATAGGTAGGATCCAGGTGTGGCAGCTGCATCCCTGGCGTCGGTAGCATTGGTACGGAAAACAAGATCGACGGAAAATAAGATCGACGGAAAACAAGATCGACGGAAAACAAATCAAGGAAAAAAAGAAAGAAAACAACTGCTGTGAGACTTTCTTGTAGCCTAGTCAATAAAGACGCCACATTTCCCTAAATCACTTCAACAAAATTTTGTCAACATACTCGTGTTGATATTCTAAGAAAATGTGTTTTAAAAATTTGCTCTACAGTACTTATCCAACAAACAATTCAGAGTCATAAATATGCATACAAATTGAATAAATGCTGCTTAAAAAATCTCATTGAAATCGATAGATGCGTCTTTATTCCGCTATTTGCTGTGCACTGATTAATTAACTTATTAAAAGCTTTATAAACGTAGACTGTCTTCCCAATTCAACACCAGAAGTTTGATCTAATAACAAACTGAATAAGTGTAATTTCCACATACATCGACGTTTTAATTCGACACTTTTCAATTGATTTAATAATGCTTCATTAGACGTCTGATAAATTTTTTCTAGCTCCACTATTAGATTTCAGTGCATTGCTTTTCAATATTGCTGAATAAAAGTGAATACAGTCAACATAATAGCTCTTATACCACTATGTGTCTATGTTTTAATTACATGCTTTGTAAACGCTTTTCAAACGTCTTATTCAGTAATTATTCCACAAAACTGTTTCAGGCTAACAAGACGAAATTGGTAGTATAGTGGTTACCGTTTCCGCTTTCCAAGTAAAAGGTCTCGAGTTCAATCGCTACCTCAGCCCTTTTTTTGTTTATTTTCTACGCCTAATTAATTTAATTCGTAATCATCGATCACATCATTCACGACAACGAGTTCATCGATCTAGTGAAAAAAAAAATAGCCCAGCATCTTTCCGATTAAAATTAGAGGGGTGAAGAGGTAACATTGGTCTCATGTAAAACAACGATGAATGAATTAATCAATCCCACATCTCCTTGAATTAGCTAGAGTTGCGGCACTCCCGCTGATAGGTATTCAGATTCAAACTTTTATTTATTATTTAGTTGTCCATATGATGTATTTTACGATAGCTCAGATGGCAAGGCAAGCGGCTGATGATCGGAAGGTCATTGTTCGAATCCCATGCAACGACATGTGCATGTATGTAATACATATTCTTGTATATCTGTGCCTGCTTCGACAGAACTAATGACAACAATCACTAACGCGGAACAACACTGCTCTGTCCCGTTCTTGTTTTCGGATTAATTATTCCGTAGTTGAAGAATCGTTTAATAATGTATGTATAAAACACTATTTTACATGATAATCAAGCATCTATACATACACCTATATTCCATCGCTGTTTAAGGAAGCAGTAATGTCTAATAAACGCTGAATAATGAGAAAATTTATCGAATAAGCTCTGTTACAACTCGTGTAAGTTGAATAAAAAAGCTTATCGACATACTTTCTTCAACACCAAATATTTCAATGTTGTGGTTGAATAAATTCTCCAGATTTGTATGAACAAAGTCTGAACAGAAGTTATTTTTAAAAACAGTGCAAGTATTATTAGGCATGCAGCTGAATAAAATCGTCAAGAAGTCGTTTCTTCAAAAGGTGATGGTTTGTTGAGTAGTTCTCTATGGTGCCAACCACTGTAGAATGATTTAATGTTCATTAAATCTTGAGAAAACTAATTTCATTATAATCGGGTTGATTGTAGAACCTGTGTGCCACCGCGCAAGGTCAAGCATGAAATGTGCAACATCTCTATATATTTTTGCATCACTCATTAACTCCCACAACTTTTGGAACTGATCGAGCTCAACTAATTTTAAACATTTGAAACTCCAATTGATACGTTCAAGAGATGTTCAGCAACAGTACCCCAGTACCAAAATCTAAAAAGTTTGTTTTCTGGTTTCAATATTTCCCCAATAAGGACTTCAGTGAGGAGCAGTTTACTATAATTTACTCATATTTGCGATAATAATTCACCCATATTCTGAATTTGTCCAATACCTACATTTGGGTAATCTGTTCTTAGCGTATTCACCGGGTGCACGACGTTAGGCATACGGTCGTTAGGCATACGGACGTTAGGCATACGGTCGTTAGGCATACGGACGTTAGGCATAATGTACGATAGGCATAATGGACGTTGGGCATAAAGGACGTTAGGCATAATGGACGTTAGGCATAATCTACCGGATGAATTCCAGAAGGATGATAATGGAGACCGTCTATTGATTGTTGACTTCGGTGACAATAATGAAAGAGCCTTAATTTTTGGAACTCATGAACGACGTCTTGGACAGGCAAAGTATTGGGTTACAGATGGTACGTTTGCCACGGTTCCTTGTTTGTTTCGGCAACTCGTCACTGTTCATGGAAGTATCGCTCCCTCACATCAGCAGACGGTTCCGCTAGTTTTCATTCTGATGACAACAAAATCAGAATCGTTGTATCGAAAAGTATGGCAGGAAATCCTGGAAGCAGCAGGTATGTTTTTTTGTTATTGAATGAAAAACCACAGAATTAACCATTCTTGATTTCATGAGCTGTTCTTTGGCATCATATTTTATTCAACCTTGGCTGTTTTTTTGTTATTGAATGAAAAATCACAGAATTCACCATTCTTTATTTCATGAGCTGTTCTTTGAGGAAAACCTTTTCTTCTTTGACTTTTGCAATATGTGTGTAAGAATATATTACAACAAATGTGTGATTTTTTTATTTCTAGATGCGAATGATTTCAAGATATAGTTAAAAACTAAGCTGAGTTTTCATTGTAAGATTACTTAACCACTATCGCTACTAATCATGGATCTAAGTAAATATGTAGATACGTCACTTATGATATGATAAATAATGGATTCCAAACTGTGCTTATTAAATAAACAATGTTTGTTTAACTTGTATCATTTTTTATTCAACGCTAAGCCTAATTTAAGCATTTTTTACAGGTTTACAGGTTAAGCAGGTTTCTAGAGTTGCACAGCAGCAAGGTATTTTATGCCTAACGTCCATTATGCCTAACGTATATTATGCCTAACGTCCATTATGCCTAATGAGTTTATGCCTAACGTCCATTATGCCTAACGTCCGTATGCCTAACGTCCGTATGCCTAACGTATTTATGCCTAATGGGGTACACTCGTATTCACCACGTGTTAATGAACATTAGCGTAGACGTTTACTCTGTAAAACCTAGCCTACATTGAGCTTCTTTAACACACAACAATTGCTGGGTGTGCATAAAATTTCCTGAAAATTTGTCTGTTGATTAATCATATATTCAAGATATATCGGTATAGCTTGATTGAGTGAGTCTGACAGATGTTTGAGCAACTTTAGTAAAAACCCTTCTAATAAGAACACGCTGTCATTCTGCTCATGATTTACAAAAATAAGGACCTTATATGTGGCTTTAATTTTACTACAATACGATCATTACGACATCCCTTTTTCCTTTTTGAAAATTTCTGATGATTTTCAGAGAAGGGAAATAAACAAAAATGTATAATTTGTGTTTTTGTATGCCGCATGGAGAAAAATTCATTTTCTTCAAAAATCAAAAATTTGGAACGCGTCTGATCCAACCGATCATAATTTCTACACTAGAATCTCCATTTATGAACCAAACTTTAAATTTGGATTTAAAAATAGCGCCAAACAGATATTTTCGGTTCCTACACCTTACCTCGATTCCTAAAATACTCATATGGTGGGGTATTTGAAAGTGTTTTGGTTTCAGTAATTTTTTTTAGTAAATAAAAAAAGTTTTAGTGTCACAATTTTCGTGTCACAGAAAAGGTTGGTAATAAATAACAGAATTGTTCGGTAATACAATTTAGCTGTTAAAACTGGCAGTATATGGCGATATATGCTGTACTTATAAACTGTTTGTTGCGATGTTCTATAAGTAAAATTGTAATATTTTAATAATGTGACCAATAATATAAATTTTCAGTGTTCACTTGGCTGTCGACAGAAGCAGGCTACTCTCGATGTGTGTCACGCGATCGTCTTCATCAGCAGTTATTTTGGTCGATGCGTCGTCGACTTTGGAAAGTGATGTGTGTGTAAGTGCTGACCAAGTTTTGCGTCCAATGGAAGCGCTTTGCTGGCGATACTGATATACAATGAAACTACTGGAAGCGGCTCCTGTTCTGATGGAGGAGGCTTATTGGATAGCGGGAGATAAAATGTTTATTGTGTTGTACCTTTTGACTATACTTTTAAGATGTATTGTATAGTGCACAAGAATCCTCGGCTTAAGTTTATTCGATTGAGCCTTATCAAATAAATTGATAAACAACAAATAATACACATTTATATGTTACAGACTAAGTTGTCAACAATAGAATGAATTGTTTTTTATTGATATTTGTGATTGTGATTTTTATGCACAAACTATATTTTTTCATGCAAGAAGACGCTTTTACGAAACTTATGATTCGAAAACCAATAGTTTGTGTTATTTAATTATTTTTTCACAGAGCTTCAAAGTTCAACTTTGTTAAAAATGTTTGAATTTTGCAGCGTTTTCCGTTGTTGCAGGGGAAAACGGAGGAAGCAATTGCGTAACATTTTGCACACTCATTGCCATATTCAGAACTACACGCCCCCAACGACAACACAAAATGCTCTCCAGATTTTTAATCTTGTAACCAAACTTGGAAGCAGGGATGCAAGTGATTTTGATCGATTCTCTTCATCAACTTTCTGTTTCGTTAATAACTCGACGGCAAACACATTCATTGATACGATTGTTGTTCTGAATGATAGAATAGTATAGCACAAATAGTGCGAAATAGTTTAGTGAATCCATGGTCATCAAAAGAGGAAAGCGATGAAGAGAATTGACTTTCACCCCTCTGCCCCTTAATTCAGTCGTCGTCATAGAGATTGCTGAAGTATGATTGGGTCAGTGATTTGTTTTCATCAGGAAAATTTTCCGGTATGAAGTTTTTTTTCCGATGAAAACATTTTGCGTATACGGATACGTGACGTAGCGTGCGTACGATAAACGTCAGCAATCTCTATAGCAATGAAAACAAGCAGCCCACCGCTTTTGGTTCTTGGGTTACACTTGCTGGTTGTAATTCTGACATTTTCGAAGGACCACAAAAAAGCATGAAATGACACTATTTTCTAAGGATGCCTAAAAGTCTAATTATTCGATTAACAATTAATCGTAAAGATTTTTCCAGCTATTCGATTAATTATTTATCTACATCCCTTCTTATTTCTACTCGTTTGTTTTAGCGCAGTAGAGTCAATAAATAAAAGTTCTAATTTATGTGAACAGGCATAGAGAAGAACCATGATGTGACACAGGATCATAAATTCGCCGAAAAAAGTGTTAAGCGTTTTTCTGCTAAATGCTAAGATTTACCAACTTGTTGAGAGAAGGAGTTATACGAGAAAAACTAAAATGGGAGGAGCTTTAGCTGGGTGGACACTTATATTCTGTGGCCTTCCAACCTGTCGCAGACACCAGTTCAACTCCTCTCCAGCAGCAGACGGGCCGAGAATCTTGCGAGTGCCCAATCATTGAACCGAAGAATATGGGATTGTCCGGTCCGATTTGCTATCGCCATCAAGCGTCGGGATTCCCCGAGATGGGTGGAGGGATCCGTCATTACCACCGCGACCGCCTAACATGGCAAAAATAGCGAAAACATTAAAAGTGGCCTAATCAACTGTCACCAATGTAATAAAAGTATTTGGGGAACGTATGCCGACAGCTAGGAAGCCTGGATCGGGGGGAAATTGAAAGTTGGAATCCACACCGACGACAAAAAGAGTGGCCACCCAAAAAACAATTATCTATTGATGAAATGACTTCTTGACGATTTTGTTCAACTGCATGCCTAATAATACTTGCACTGTTTTTAATAATAGCTTCTGTTTATACAAATCTGGAGAATAACCACAACATTGAAATATTTGGTGTTGAAGAAGGTATGTCGAGAAGCTTTTTATTCGACTTACATGAGTTGTAACAGAGCTTATTTGATAAATTTTCTCACGCGTTTAGCAGTAGTGCTTCCAGCGATGGTATAAAGGTGAATATAGACGCTTGATTCTCATGTGAAATAATGTTTAATTAGACACTGTTATACATTTATTAAACGATTCTTCAACTACGGGATAATTAATCCGAAAATAAGAGCAGCACAGAGCAGGGGTTGTTCTACGTTAGTGATTGTTGTGTCATTATTTCTATCGAAGCACGCACCCACCACACAGATACTTATTACATACATACATACATACATACATATATGCACATGTCGTTAGATGGGATTCGAACCATAATCTTCAGATCACCAGCCGTTTGCCTTGCCATCTGAGCTATCGTAGAATACATCAAATGGGCAGCTTAATAATCAATAAAAGCTTGAATCTGAATACTTATCAGCATTCCCAGCCGCAACTTTAGCTAATTCAAGGAGATGTGAGAAGGATTAATTCATTCATAGTTGTTTTACATGAGACCAATGTTACCTCTTCATCTCTCTTATTTCGATGGAAAGGATGCTGGGTTATTCTTTTCGATAGATTGATGAATTGGCAGTCGTGAGTGATACGATCTACGTTTACGATTTAATTTCATTAGGCGTAGATATAAAAAATAATAAAAAAGGGTTGAGGTTGGGATTGAACTCTCGACCTTCTACTTGGCAAGTGGAAATGGTAACCACTATGCTACCAATTTCGTCTTGTTTTTATTCTGAAACAGTGTTGTGGAATAATGAATGAATACGCCGGTTGTAAAGCATTTACAAAGCATGCAATTAAAACATGGACACATAGTGGTGTAAGATCTATTATGATGACTGTATTCACCTTTATTCAGCAATATTGTTAAGCAATGCAATGGAATCTAGTAATGGAGCTAGAAATCAGATATTATACGTATAATAAAATTTAATTATTTAATTATTAAATCAATTGAAAACAGTTGAATTAAAGCGTCAATGTATGAGCAAATTACACTTATTCAATGTGTGTTTTTTATATTACTTTATTTGTACAGGCTTAATCGAATAAACTTTACAGAGCCGAGTTATCATTTTTTTGTATACATTATTGATGTCTTATATTTAAAGTTAAAGTAGCAGGACCGGATACTCGCGGTTGTCGCGAGCTAAGTGGAGATTTACATTTTTTTTTGATGGGAAAAGGGAGAAGGAGGTTTGAAATGTGGTTTACGATACAAATATTTAATTAATCCTAAAACATGAACTTATTTCTATTCATCTTGAAAACAAACATAAAAAAACCCACACGTACAAAATACAAACTTAACACAAGGTTAATCAAACTTATAATCTAAGGTTAATATTCTTAAAGTAAACATATATGAGTTTCATAAACACCAGATCGCGTCTAGCCAAAATATCCCGAACTGAAACATTAGGTTGTCGATCCTAAATATCGCCTTGCATAGCGCCCACCTTAGCAAGTGAGTCCGCCTTCTCATTGCCCGGAATCGAGCAATGAGATGGGAACCACGCAAAGCACTTTTTTTTCCTTTTGGTTTTTTTTTCCGTCGATCTTGTTTTCCGTGCTGAGCACCAATGCTACCGACGTGCCAGGAAGGCAGCTCCCACACCTGGACCCTGTCGACCCATCAACTCATGAACCGGGGACCAACGGCTTTACTTCCCATCCGAAGGAAGGCGTGATCAGAGATGTTATGCCTCAGAACATCCCGGCGGCGCCGACTGGGATTGAACCTAGGCCTGCTGGGGTGAGAGGTAATCACGCTTACCACTACACAACCGGCACCGTTAAAGATAAAGCACTTAAAAGCTCTCGTATTTTGATGAGAAAATACGAGGAGTCCTTTACAGGCCTCATGGAGCGAATAGCCTCGACAGAACTGAGACTATCCGTAAAAATAAAATAGTGATCTGGTGGAAGTGAGGCGATCGTTTCTAGCGTATAGTATATAGCCGCCAGCTCAGCAATATACACGGAACAGGGAGCTTGAAGCATTCGAGAGGCGCTATGAAATTCGTTATAAATACCAAAACCAGCGGACGCCTCTATTAATGATCCATCTGTGAAGAACGATCTTGCGGAATCAACTTGGCCAAACCTTGCAGCATAAATTGACGGAACAATCATGGAACGATGATGTTCTGGGATCCCACAAATCTCCCGCGTCATAGATACATCAAAACTAACTGAATTGCCGAATTCGGAGAAGCATACACGATGAGGATAATGCTGTGAAGGGCTGACATCCAGTGTTATGTACACGTAGTACATTGACATAAAACGAGTTTGAGGGTTTAGCTCAAGAAGCTTCTCAAAGTTTGCAATCACCAGTGGGTTCATAATTTCACAACGGGTGAGGAACCTGAGGGATAATTCCGAAAACCGATCAGAGAGTGGTAACATGTCCGCTAACACTTCGAGCCTCATCGTATGAGTCGAGTGCATGCATCCTAACGCGATACGAAGACAGCGATACTGGATCCGTTCCAGTTTGATGATGTGCGTTTTAGCCGCCGACTGGAAGTAAAAACTACCGTACTCTAAAATCGATAAAATAGTTGTCCGGTACAACGTTAGAAGATCTTGCGGATGGGCTCCCCACCACGTTCCGGTAATTGTTCGAAGAAAATTGATCCTTTGTTTGCATTTTCGTCTCAGATACTCAATGTGGGATCTCCAGGTGCATTTGGAATCGAACCAGACCCCAAGCTATTTGAAAGACATGGAATGAGTGATCGGCTTACCCAAAAGTTGAAGCTTCGGTTGTGCTGATAAGGTATCCTGTAAGGGTCCTTGCAGGTTGACCCCTTTGGGCCCTGTCATAGACACTACGCCGTCATCTGCAAGTTGTCTCAACGTGCAGTTGTCACTAAGACAATTATCAATTACTCTGACATAGAAATTGTACAAAAAGGGACTTAAACATGAGCCCTGGGGGAGACCCATGTAACTAAATCGAGAAGCTGTAGAGTTTCCATGAGAAAAGCTCATATGTTTCTCTGGCAGCAAATTGTACAAAAAGTTATTAATCAATAGGGAAAGGCCACAAGCGTGGAGTTTCTCTGAAAGGACTTCAACCGATGCTGAATCAAAAGCCCCCTTAATGAACACAGAAGCCATTTGCTCTTTTTTAGCAAAAGCCAACTGAATTTCTGTGTAAAGCAACGCGAGACAGTCGTTCGTTCCCTTACCCCTACGGAAACCAAATTGAGTATCTGAGAGTAGGTGGTTCGTCTCAACCCATTTGTCGAGGTGAAAAAGGATCGTTTTCTCCAACAGTTTTCGAATGCACGATAACATCGCAATGGGACGATACGAGTTATGATCTGACGCGGGTTTCCAGATGTTTTTAAATGGCTATTACTCTCACTCACCTCCAATTATCTGGAATAATATTGAGCTCCAGGAACTGACCAAACAAGTTCAACATGTGCCTCTTAGCGACGTCTGGGAGGTTCTTCAACAAGTTGAACTTGATCCTATCAGCCACCGGAGCCGAATTGCGACACGAAAGGAGCGCGAGTAAGAGTTCCAGCATTGTAAAAGACTGGTTGATCTCGTCTACTGGATTCATCGTTTCGCGAGGAATCATCTGTGCCGGCACGGAATCAGGACATACTTTTCGCGTGAACTTGAGAATCCAACGATCCGAGTACTCCTCGCTCTAGTTGTTTGAAGACCGGTTACGCATCCTTCGTGCCGTGTTCCAAAGCGTATTCATCGACGTTTCGTGCGATAATCCGTCTACGAATTGCCGCCAGTAACCGCGTTTCTTGGCTTTGATGAGGCTCTTGAGTTCGCGTTCAAGAGTCGAGTACGCTTTAAAATGCTCGGGTGTTTCGCGATATTCTCAAAGTACTCGTGCAAAACTTTTTCGCGAACGTACTTTTATTTCGTCGCCATTTTGAAAACTTTTGCGAACCTGATGAAATCAGCTCATAGAGTGTAAACAATACACATTAAACTACGTTTACGCATAATTTCAATTAAATTTACCCAACGGATCAAAAGTTAGAGCAATTTGTTTTGCAGCTACAAGTTGCAAGTTGATTAATATTTGCATAGAAATTTCAATAGCGTTTATTGGCTGCTGTTATTCCTGACAAGTTGAATAATGGTTGTGAAAAAGTTAAGTTCTCCAAAACTATTTTGATAACTTCTGCTTGTAGCTGAATTTGCGGTTTCGTTCAGCTTCTTTGCAGCACAACGCTGGAAAAGTTTCCATATACAGCTGAAAAGTTAGTTGGGAGTGTCATCTACCACCGTGCATGGAGCTGAAAAACGAGCCGGACTGTCGACTTATAAGAAGCTAGTTACTCTAAATCGCGACGAACAACACAATACGGCCAAAACACGATCCCGGAACCTGTACACGACGATGTTGACGAAGTTCGATTGCGTGGTAATGGACGACGAAGCCGTCAAGGCAGACTTCAAAGTGCCTCCTAGGCAGGAGTTTTATAAGGGGAAAGGTGGCAGACATTTTCAAACATATGAAACAGTCAAAGTTCGCTAAGAAATATCTGGTTTGGCTGTACCTGTACCTGTGGCTTGAAAAGCATCATTTTCATTGCAACCGGGACCGAGAAAATAACGTGAACGAGTATTTGCTGCCTTTCCTGAAGTAACACGATTGTTCCGTGCTGTTTCGGCCGGATTTGACATCCTGCCATTACGGAATAAATGCTATGCAGTTTTATGCTGCCAACAACGTGCAAGTTGTTCCCAAGGACAAGAACCCTCCCAATACGCCAGAGCTCCGCCCAATCAAAATTTATTGGGCCATCGCACAGTGACCGGAGCCTAGACATTAAACAACTTCTTTTTTTCAAAATTTCGTAATTATTGGATAAGATTTAGATTTTTTACAACACTTTAACGCAGTTGATTTTGACAATTTGTATGTTCAAAAACCAAAAATTTAAGGTTCACTTAAAATACCTGTGACACATTCAGTTTTGAAGCAATTTGATCGCAACTGGTTTAATTTTGAAGAGAAGTAAAAAAATAATATTCTCGTGTAAATAAACTCTAGATTGCTCTAAACTGTGAAAAAATGTCTATGATATATTTTTATGGGTATAAACTAATATTCTGTAGATGGTTAGGAAATTCTTATGGTTAGTTTCTATGCAGGTTGTTTCTTTGAGAAAGTGGTCGAAAAAACATTCAAAACAAAGAGTGGCCGAAAACAACTCAACATAATTAGCACAAGCATCCTTATCTGACATTTGATTTTATACGGGATTTTATCGCTCGATCAGTTGTAGGATAATGGATGTGGCGTGTAACGGAAACAGACATCTTCCTGTTATGTTACATGACGCCTTCGAAATGAAAACGTCTTTGCGAACGGCACGGACAAAACGTTCTCATTTGTACAAAACGGTCAAAATTTAACAAGAAAATATATCACAATAAGCTCGCACACACAATGTGCCTTCGGGGTTCTGGTCGGAACCACTCCAGAATGAAACGCAAAGAAAGAAAGAAATCCTCCTGTACCAAACGGGAAGACAAAGTTGAGGAAATAAATAATGCGAACCGTTCTCAAATTACAAACAACCGAGATGAGATAATATATTGTTCACTTCTACTTAATAACTTATCAGATAAATCACATCTCATTTATAACACACCGAAACGAAGAAGCAAGAAGAAACTACACCAACAAGAAATACAAGGAAGCAGTGAAATCTGGCACAAGCAGAATAAGCCAAGTCAATATAGACTGGTTCGAAAAGTGAGAAAGAAACGAAAGAAACTGCTTGTACGAATTTTTCATCCACGCTGAGATTTCACCAAACACGATAAACATAAACCTTAAATCCCATAAAATACGAAACCGAAATGTGAAGAATTCATTATTCCTTTTTATCTTCTGTTAATTCCTTTTCTACTAAGCCGTGGTCTATACATTTCCTGCTCAGCGTGCAATTATTTATGATCTGTTTTCTCTGTCCGTTCTCCACGAAATGGGCTTTATGCTGCTTGTGCCATGCTGGATGTGGTCTGTCTGGTTTGGCTTGGATGCAGAGATTGCCAATTCTTAGGGATCCCAAAGGCCTAATAAATAAAGACTCAAGCATATGTTTACTCTCGTTTTATTTTTTATCTCCGACGCTCCTTTTCTTTTCAGCAATATTTTGTGATCTTTTCCCTTACCAAGCAAAAACCAGTACCTTTCCCTCCCCTGTTTTATTGTTGAGCAGCACCTTGTCAGAATCCTGCCGATTTTTATTGTCAGAACAATGGACTTGTGCAATAAATTAAACCCAGGTCTAAAGACCCATTGGCAATGATTGTATTACTGCATACTTCTTTGAAAAAACGTGATTGCGAACAGCATGGCGCTGTGGGCAAAGACGACGACTGATGAAATATATATATCCCTGGCTCAGTGCGCGCCGCTGTGAGGTAGGTCCGCAAATGGTCATCGCAATGCGTTTTCTTCAGGTTCACGAGAAATGTACGATCGCACCTTGGGTGCACGACTTTTAACAAATGAGGAAAAATGCGATACCATATTTTATTGCTCTACAATGTAATAATTTAGTTTCGGTATTTTAAGCAGCTGTTGATTACAAGCTGTTGATTACAAGCTGTTGAGAAAAATTATCAATATGAGATTTGAACAGCTGAGAAATTAAACAATGATCGATGAGTTTTTGAAGATTTTTTTTTTCCAAGATATGTTTTCCGTTTATCTTGTTTTCCGTACTGAGTACCAATGCTACCGAAGCCAGGGAGGCAGCTCCCACACCTGGACCTTACTACCTATCGACCGCATCAACTCATGGACAGGGGACCAACGGCTGATACTAGGCGTGATCAGAGATTTTATTCCAGAAAATCCCGGTGGTTCTACTGGGATTGAACCCAGGCCTTTTGGGGTGAGAGCAATCACGCTTTCCACAACAAGATGTGAACACCACGGGTGCCACTAATTTTGGAACAATTAATTAAATCAATATATGTCACGCTTTGCAGCAACAACTATTTTACACGCGGAAGCGAGCCAGCCTTAGACTGAAAGCCTCGCCAATAAAGAAGACTTAACTTAACTAATTTTACACATAAAGTTGTATGATTTGTAGCATATTTTGAATATTATTTCCGTCATACGTAGCTCATCCCGCACTTCAACATAAAACGGAATGTTTCTATCACAAATTATTTTTTAAATGTATTTACCTGTTTTAGTGTATTACTTCTAGTGTCATTTATTAGTGGCTATTACAGTTAAAAAATAGTGTGGATTTCTGTTTCTGTGATGCGTCTGATATCATACAAGGAAATGGAGCGTCAGATATCATACAAGTTTACATTGTAAATCGTGTAAATTTATGAGACATTTCATGAAATATTCCAAATATTGCAATGGTCCATCTTTGTAAGCAACATTTTTTGAAAGTTGCTAGTTTACGTGAAAACGAAGTTTACATGCATGTTACAGTTGCTATAAATCAATGGAGACACATGATAGTCTTCTGTCTGTAATCGCATATCAGTCCTATATGAATTTTCGTCAATTTCGAGATAACAACGATAAAACTACAGACTGTGAAAACAACATCAAGTCAGTTTATCCCATCAAGCAAAATAATCACATATCAGTTTCATCCTGAAATTCAATCGTCCATAGTACAAGTTAAAGTTCGGTTTTTCGCAATGACATATTTTTCGCTGGTATGATGAAACATGCAGTTTAATTGCAACAGATTTTAACCTGAAAATGTTATTAATAAATAAATTTACTATTATGAAGAGCTTTGAGTGTGTTGGTACATCTTCTTTAAATTCCGTTATAATTGCTTATCTTTTGACAGATACGAGTATTTCATCTACTACTTGCAGACTTCATCAGTGCCAAGTACTCAACACCACAAATAAACCAACACACTCAAAGCTCTTCATAAAGGGATTCCGTTAAAAGGTTCGACAAAGATTGAAATTTCCTATGATTTTTCAAATATTTATATGGGAATTGCACTTCGTAACTTTGACGTCCATTTGCTCAATGCCTACTTTTCCATATGGTACTATATATTGATATGGGATTATAGGCAATCTAGTCGCATAGGAGTATTGAGCGAAAACTCAAAACATGATAACTTCAAAAAAGTATAAATCAAAAACAAAAAAAAAACATCGATAATTTTTTGATTTTTTTTTTCCTTTCTTTTATTTAACGACGGTCTCTGTTCCGCAATCCAGTGCCAATAACCGACCCAAGTAACACATAGAACATCTTTTAAAAAAAATAGAATGGCTTGATGTATAAATGTATTATAAAAGATGCAGAAAACATCCCACGTTTTATATGAGGTTTATAAATGTTTTCTTCATACTTCATAGATTTCAACGTTTTCTTTTGCTTTTATCATTAAATGTTATTTAAACGTCCCAAGTAGCACACTTCCGTTAAGAAAAGTTGCAGCAACTTGTTTATGACTGAAATAAGTCATAAAGATGTTTATACAACCGATATGTGACAAGCGTGCTACTAGGAGTGCATCTTATTGTTCTAATACCACTATAAAAAATCAATCTTAGTTGAATTTATAAAGTTCCTGAAGAGATTCTGTTGAGCTGGACTGTCTCTATTCGCAGTGGTTGACAGTTTCTTAGGAGGTTTTCGGAGGTTTGATATAATGAAAGTAAAAAACGCTTTTTTATGACATCTCGTAATTTAATACAACTGAAATATAAGGAATTGAAATTACTTTTAAATAACACTCTAGAAATTAAATGTACGCTTTGCTGTTTACCAAGCAACACGGCTTGTCATAAAGAAGTTGAATCAATAATACTTTAATATACATGTGTACATATGTATACAATGTATTAAATCATTTATACAACCTAAAAAGTGCAAGACGTGGAGTTTATAAAACTAAATATTGGTCTTATAACGTGTTTTGGAAACATCATATAAACCAGCGGCAAAAAACAATTGAGATTGGGATTCGAACACTGGTCCTTGGCATGGTAGACTCATTACTTCCAAACTAGACCAACTTCGCTTGATAAAGTTTTATTATAAGTATCTATCATCTTCTTCCCAATGGCATGAAAATTATATTCTCGTGCAACACGCCTTTGATCCGTCATAAAAACGTTTTGTAACCCGAGTAACACATAAAATATATTTTTGAAAAAGAATTAGAATGGCTTGTTATATAAATGTATTATAAGTGAAGCAGAAAACATCCCACGTTTTAAATGAGGTTTATTGCTGTTTTTTCATACTTCCTAGATTTCAATATTTTCCAAAATATTTTTCTTTTGCTTTTGTCTTTAAATTTTAATCCATTTAAGGCAATCGAATGAACAGGAAGGCAGTTTCCACACCTGCGTAGGATATCGCTTCCATTCAAACACACATGGGCCAGGAAAAACGGCTTTAATTCCTTCGCAAAAAAAAGACGTGACCAGAGATATTTATGCCTCAGAAAAATTCCATCTACCTCTGCTGGGATTGAATCCAGACCCATTGGGGTGAGAAAGCGGTCACGCTTACCACTATACCAACTTTTTTTCTAAAAATTATTTTTAATAACCTTTCATTTGATAATTAAATCATTGAAATTGGCTCAAAAGTTATAAGTTTTTGAAAAAAGTCATTTTTGAATAAAATAACATAAAATGGTCGCTTTAATGACAGTTCAGGGTTCAGGTTCAGTCAGTTCTGCGTGTTCATCAAATGGAAGTGGCCCAGAATTGTGGGTGGCCCATAATACTGGGGTATCTGTATACCATTAAAATTCAGATGTTTTGCATAACCATTGATTGGTAAACAAAATAAATCATGTTAACTAAGTATTGGTGCACATAACATTGCCACATTATGATGTTTATTATACGTTTTAAACGAAAAGAGTAATCACGGGCCGAAACCTACGTGTCTCGCCACCTGTAATGGGTCTTATGCATTTTTAAAGCCTTTGTTTTGTAGCTTTTTAACCAAATTATCGTACCAAACATATGATTGATTCGTTCACATAGAAATCATTGATAAATTTGATGTTTCTGCTAGATATGATGGAAATAGATGCTTATGCCGAAGTAGTTCTCTACCTTCTCAAGGACCCCAAGTAGCATTTCTTATTTTGTTGCACTCTATTAGTGGTTTTTGAAATCAATTTTTTTAAACCGTCAATAAAATTAATAGCTCCTGCACAACCTTTTGATAACCGCTATAAGATCGTCTTGCAGCTTAGTGGACCACTCTTGGTAAGGTTTATGAAGCATGTTTGAGAATCAAAATAAAGCTGTCTTAAAACCGTTTGTAAGAAAGCTCCAAACTCTACAAAAGGTTCTCATAGCCTCTTTAAGAGTAATATTGTATTCAAGCAGTTTTATTACGCTTTGGTGAAAATCAGTTATAAGTCCAATTTAATTGTTATTGCTTCAAAGCAACCGCCATAAATTAGCTTGTTTTTGTTCTGTTCTGCTGAAACTTTTTTCTTCTATATGGAAATATTTAGCGGTAAAAATAGGTTTGAGTGTTGGTGTCAAGATCAACATGAAATCAAATTAGTGTAAATCTTAAAGAAAATAAATGACTTTTTAGAAGTTCCAAAACACATGCACTTGAAATTTTATCGTGTATATTGGGATAATATAAGCGTTAAATAAATGCGTCTCCAAAATAATTTAGGTTAACACAAAAGATTGTTTCAGAAATCAAATGAATTTGATGGAGCCATCTTAATTTTACAGAAAATAGATCCCTTTAAATACATTCATACCAATGCACACTGGAAATCATTTCGGATCTCTAATTTAACCATTATTTTATTGAAATTTTTTGAATTTTATTCCATATTTTTTATAATGACAATATGGCGACAGAGGACAACAGGCAAGGAAAACACCAAGCGCAGTTTCTTAAAATGTATAATGCTTACATAGGATGAAAGCAGAACAGAAAAGCATAATGCATGATTTTATCTCGAGCACTATTTTCTTTTTACAAGAGTTTTTCTTTGCGCTCCGCTTGGAAGTACCGGAAAGTTTTGATTCTTTTCCATGTTGCAAAAATAAACCGCCCATTTACACTTCTGACAAGTTGCAACTGAATGCTTATAATTGTTTTAAAATAACTGTTTCATGGCCAACTAGTTTTATTGCGCTTACTTATATAGCAATTAAGAATTTATTTTTGGGGTTTTATAAGCGCAATTCATATTGTTTTTTTTTTATACTTCACTTCAATCATAAAACCTTTCATAAGTTAAAATATCATAAGCATCAGTTGTTTTTTTTTTTTTTTATAAGCGTTATAGGGGATTTGTAGATAGCTATATGAATGTTACATGTCTTGCATTATATATGACCATCATAAAGCTGTAGGTAATGGTTGCAGATGCAATAAAACCTTTATAAATTTTGAATATAAACCAAGCAGCTCTAGATTTGATACTTGGGATGGCACGGCAGACATTGCAGATCGCTAAAATTATATTTTGAAAGTTCTGTAAAGTCAATAAACATAATAATATAAAAAGTCCAAAGCACTTGGTCAAATCATCGTCGTTGGACTAATTTAGGACTGAGATATCCATTAACAGAAACATTTCCTCATCCCCAGTCGATACCTTACATTTCTTGCATGGATGTATATTATGCTGGGTCACGGATTATTGAATAAAAAAAAAAGTTTAGTTCCAGTATGATTTCCGGAGGCCTTTTGGGTCCTATAGTAACTGTGTAAAAATTTCAGGTCTGTCGGTGGAACTACAGCCAGCGCATAGATTTTTTTTATCGGAAAACTTACTTTTTCAAATAAAAATCTGACGAGGTCACCCATTGTTGTCTAAAAATAAATTAAACCAATTTTTCCCTAGGAAATTTTACAAGGAAACTTTTCTTTTAAGACCGCAAAACGATCCGACGCTTGTGGAATAGTTATTTAGCAATTTACTGATTGCTAACCAAAAGAACTGCTTATTATTATTGTTTTCTAGCAGCACTGCCAGCTTCTGTTTGCACGAGCCAGTTTTTTTTTATAATATGTCTTGGGAACAAGTTAAAACATTATGTTGGATGTTTTAGTATTAAGCAATAATTGAATTATTTAAAATTGAATTTACAACACTGGTTGATACAGAACTGTTATACATTCACCACATATAGAAGACACTCACTAAATACTTACACTATTAGTACCTAAATGAACACTCAATACGAATAGAACACGAAGAGACAGTACATGAATTGATAGGTATGATAGACAGATAACGAAACAGTGAATTTAGTTAGCCAACCGATAGCGAACAAATAAAGGCAAAAAAATATATACGCGCGCGCATTACAAACCCGTACAAATAAAGTGTATTAAACTTTGGTCCCTAAATAAAGTATTTGGAAGTGGAATTGGTTCAGTTCTATTGCATTTGTGGAAGGAAAGGAAACAAGAGGAGCAAAAGGATACCTAGGATATTCGGAAAAGGATCGGAATTGGAAGGACAAATAGTACGATTCTGAAAAAACACACAACGTAGGATCTAAGGTACATGAGGTGGCTTACAAGGTGTATATTTGGAGCACGGAAAGACAAACGGAGTATTCAGCTCAACCAACGAACCTAAATCCCCCAACATTGGTGCCGTGACCAGGATCAACGGTTGAGTAGGGAAGCGTCGGTGCTGAGGACAATTGGATCATTGTCGTATTGTTACGAGGACTTGGATGGCGCCAAGGCCATGTTTGCTGGCAGTTTGAGGAGACAATTGCGGTGAAATATTTCAACGGCAAGTTAATCAGCTCCCTTTACTTATACCACCCAACGGATCATCTTACACAATATTGTGGGGCTAACTGCAACTTTTGTGGTCGTGCGATTGGCGATATACAACGCGACGTAGCAACACTTCGACAATTGAATGCTACATTCTACACTGGAGTCAGGACGATTAGTGATTGACAAACATCGATTAGTCTTTGAAACTAAGCGCACTGTGGGGTATTCAAACAGTCGGGACATTGAACGTCGATACGTGTGGATTAATCGAAGAACAACATCAAACTGATCTACGAATCGAAAGTTTGTTTTGATTTGGTCTGATCAACACCCAGAGCACAGTCAGATTGGTTCATCTGAGCATCGGTTGGATTCGGCTGGACTCGGTTAACTACACGTGAGGATCCGGATAACGGTTACCGAGCAAGGTATATACATTCGTTTTGGGTATTGCTGGTTCCAGCTATATATATATTATACAAGGCCTCTTGTTGACAGGCCTCAGGTGAGTGCCTGTCCAATCTATTACCCTTTTTGTTTGTTGTGCTACTTGGATCTTTTTCACCAATTTCATATACCTGCGGAACGGAGACATCTCTACATGATATATTCGTCGGAGTGTTTACAACGAGATTAGTTACGAAAGGGATCATATGACGTCGGGCGGTGAAGACCAGAGCTGGTGAGGACCCATACACGGCAGATACGATCAAACCGTTGGCAAGGAAGGTTGACTTGGGCGATTGGCGGAAAGCGATTTTTGCTGGATCGAGGAGTACGTTGAGTACTTCACATGCATATGCTTAAACGGTTTTGGGAAGCGTGAGGCGAGAATATAAATTAAAATCAAGGCCTATTGTTGACAGGCTACAGGTTAGTAGCTGTCCAACATTTTTTATTCTGGTTTGGTGGTGCTGCGTAAGATATTTTTTCCATTTCATTGATTGACTCGACGGAAACGGCATTGGATTTCCTTCTTCACGGGTAGCGATCATCCTTTGAAAATTTTGCAACGGTTATCATTGGAAAGTAACGAAGCAAAGGACCGTATATGGTTGCGGAGGGCTAATAGCTGGCGCATTTGAAATTTATGCAAGGCCTGTATTCGACAGGTCACAGGTGAGTGACTGTCCATTGACTTTATAGTCCTATCAGCGGTACTTCCTGGGTCTTTTTTGTCTATCTTTTCCGGACCTTTGCTTGTGAAACGTTACTTATCTGATAGTGTGGGTATGGCTACAAAACTTAAGGAAAAGCTTAAGAAGCGCGAGCGCATTTTTGCTGCTTTGGATCGGCATAAGCAATTTTTGGATGCATATGATCCGGAAAGTAAACAAGGGCATGTTCAATCCAGGTTGGACAAGTTAGAGGCATCTTGGGAGGATTTTAACGATTTGCAGGACGAAATATCTGAGCTAGATGCGAAAGGCGAAGTAGAGGCGGAGACTAGCAAAGCATACGTCGACTTCGAAGAGCAATATTATGCGATTCGGGCTGCTTTTTTGAGTAAATTAGAACCTTCTACACCAGCAGCAAATTTGGATAATACTCTTGGTCGGAATTATGCTTCATTGGGTGTGCACACAGGGGTTCGGCTTCCACAAATTTCATTACCAGAGTTTGACGGGGATTACAAGGGCTGGCTGTCTTTCAAATCTACGTTCGTGTCGCTGATTCACGACTCAAATGAACTCAGAGACGTGCAAAAATTTCATTATTTGAAGTCTGCACTGAAAGGGGAGGCAGCTAAACTGATCGAGTCTCTAATGATCACAAACGGAAACTACATAATAGCATGGGACACCATCACCAAGCGGTACTCGAATGAATATTTGCTGAAGAAGTGCCATCTTCAGGCATTGATGGAATTCCCAAGGATCGAGAAGGAGTCGGCTGGGCGAATACATGGACTGGTGGACGAGTTCGATCAACGGCTGAAGATTTTGAAGCAGCTGGGCGAAAAGACGGAGCACTGGGGATCGATGATCATCCATTAGATGTGTTCAAAGCTGGATGCGCATACTCTGCAGCTATGGGAGGATCACGCTGCATGGTTACGGGAACCTACGTTCGCGGTATTGGTGGACTTTCTGGAGAAAAGAACGAGGGTTTTGGAAGCTGTGTTATCCAACACCATCAATCACGGCTCTGCTCATCCCAAGGCGGCGGCTAAACGAGAGCGCGTGACTGTACACACGTCTACGGAGGGCGGAAAAAGTGATCCAACCTGCCAATGTTGTGGTGAATTGCATTATTTGGTACGGTGCGCAAAATTCCAGGGTTTTGGACTAAAAGAAAAGTTGGACTTTGTCAACGGAAAACGGCTATGCAGCAACTGCTTCAAAACGGGTCACTGGGTTCGTGACTGCTCGTCAAGGTTTAGCTGCAAGACATGTGGGAAGAAGCACAACACTTTGATACATCCGGGGTTTCAACCTGGTAATGGAGGAGGCAGCAATGCCAAAAGCGACGCAGCTAGGACTCACGTTGCAGCAGAAACAGCGGAAGAAGAACAAATCGAAGCAGCCGAAGGAGTCGCAGTCGGATCATATAGCGTTGGAACGAAAAAGGAAATTTTGAGTTCCAAGGTGTTCCTTTCAACAGTGGTCGTGGCGATACGGGATCAAAATGGTGGTACACAGCTAACCCGAGCGTTGTTGGATAATGGATAGCAGGTCAATGTGATGAGCGAACGACTTTGCCAAATGCTGAAGCTTAAACGTCGAGCAATATGCGTTCCCATAACAGGAGTTGGACAATCGGAATCGACGGCAAGACATGCAGTGAATACAACGGTTAAGTCCAGAGTCATCGATTTCTCTATTGAATTGGATTTCCTGGTTTTGCAGCGAGTGACATCTGAACTTCCTTCGGTTACGATTCCTATCAAGCATTGGAATATTCCTCATGAACTGCAGATGGCGGATCCACAATTCAACATAAGCGGCCGCTTTGATTTGCTACTAGGAGCGGAACATTTCTTCAGTTTCCTACGCGATAGAGAGGTGAAAAGAATGGTGTTGGGTCCAAAGCTGCCAATACTCGTGGATTCGGTATTCGGGTGGATTGTATCCGGACGTGATGAAAGTCTACAGCAGAAACAGTCAGTTCGATGTTGCACGGCAGTCACCCCTATCGAGAGAATCGAAGATCTATTGGAGAAGTTCTGGAGAGTAGAAAGCTGCGACGACCGACCTGCATGGTCAAAGGAGGAACAAGACTGCGAGGAGCATTTCAAGAGTACGCATTCCAGAGCAGAAGATGGCCGGTATATCGTGCAGCTGCCAAAACAAAATAGCTGGGACCGGATGTTGGGAGAATCACGAGCAACGGCGTTGGACAGGTACAAGAAATTGGAGAATCGGTTGGAACGGCACCCGGATATTAAGGAACCATACCACGCTTTCATGAAAGAGTACGTGGACATGCGGCACATGCGAAGGCTAACGACAACGGAACTGCAGGCAGAGGCCAACGGAGTAGGTCAACGGAAGGTGTTTTATTTGCCGCACCACGCGGTGATAAAAGAATCAAGCACAACTACAAAAGTGCGCGTCGTATTTGACGCATCGGCACGTACAGACAGCGGATACTCCCTCAACGATGTTCTTCTGAAGGGACCTGTAATTCAGGATAATCTGCTAAATCTCCTGATACGCTTCCGCAAGCATGAAGTGGCGCTTGTGGGAGATGTGGAAAAAATGTATCGGCAGGTACTTCAGGACGCTAATGACACTCTTCGTCTACGGATATTTTTTCGCTTCACGAAGGATGATCCCATAGATGTTTACGAGTTGCTGACCATAACGTATGGGCTTACACCGTCATCTTTTCTGGCAACCCGGGCACTACAACAGCTGGCTGAAGATGAAGGAGTTGAAGGTACTAAAGCTCGCCTAACGCTACAAAAGGATTTTTACGTCGACGACTATATTAGAGGATCCACAAATGTCGTCGAAACCATCGAGCTTAGAAAAAATTTGACATCGTTGATGGCCAAAGGAGGATTTCCAATCCGGAAATGGTGCTCGAATCAGCCTGAAGTCTTATCCGGTATTTCTGAGGACCAGTTGGGTACTGATCTTACAATAACCTTTGAGTTGAATCCCGATGAAAAGGTTAAAACGCTAGGGATTACTTGGGAACCGAAAGCGGACAAGCTTAGGTTCTTATATAATGTTGGAGAGGAAGAAGGAGAATGGACCAGAAGGCGCATATTATCTGCAATAGCCAAACTATTCGATCCCCTAGGATTGATCTCTCCCTTAGTGGTGACTGCAAAAATAATTATGCTAGAGCTGGCGCTACTGCAAACAGGATGGGATTCCCCAGTACCACCACAACTACAGCAAAAGTGGACGGATTTCCATCGCCGACTGTTCAAATTAGCAGAATTCAGCATACCCAGGTTCTCCTTCATCCCAGACTACGTCGACGTACAGCTCCACTGTTTCGCTGACGCCTCCGATCTTGCGTATGGAGCCTGCTTATATGTGCGTTCCATGGATCAACAGGGCAACGTACGCATTGAGCTTTTGTCCTCGAAATCTCGGGTCGCTCCCTTAAAACGATTGACGATCCCGAGATTAGAACTATGCGCAGCTAGAGAAGCTGCGCATTTATATCAGACAGTTATTGGGGCCCTCGCACTAAATAGAATGCAGGCTTTTTTCTGGTCGGACTCAACTGTTGTTCTGCATTGGTTGAAAGCTCCGCCAAATTCGTGGAAAACCTTCATAGCAAACCGTGTTTCGACTATACAAACAACCACCTATGGACACCCATGGCTACATGTATCCGGTAAGGAGAATCCCGCAGATCTGGTTTCACGTGGAATGGCCATTGAGGATTTCTTGGAAAGTGATCGTTGGAAGCACGGACCGTCATGGTTGAAGCTGGCGCCGAAAGAATGGCTGACGGAATGTCCTGGATCCGTATCTGAAGAAGTAGATCTGGAACCCCGAGTCGTCGTTCAAGCAACCGTTGCCTCGAAAGAGCCCAACATCTTCTTCACTCTTCGATCTTCTTTTCTTCCGTTAGTCAGAATAGTCGCATTATGCTTACGGTTTGCTGCCAACTGCCGAAAATCCACCCAAAGAAACACTTCGTTATTTTTGAGTGTCCATGAGATAAACTCTGCAAAAATGGCCCTCGTGCGGCTGGTTAAAGAAGAATGTTTCTTGGAAGAAATCAACTCCTTGAAAAGGCACTATCAAGTTCCACATAAATCGCCGTTAAAGCTTTTATGCCCTTTCCTAGACAAAGGTGGCATTATCAGAGTTGGCGGACGACTACGACACTCGCTGGAGAACTATGCGACAATGCATCCAGCGGTATTACCAAAATCACATGTCTTCACTCGCCTACTCATCGAACCGTCGAGCAGCCCCACCGAAATGTTACATTGCAGTTTTCATATGCTTTACGACCAAAGCGATAGACCTGGAACTAGTCATGGACCTATCAACTGCTGGATTCTTATCTGCACTTCGCCGATTCATTGGGCACCATGGACTTCCATCGTAGATTCATTCAGATAATGCTAAAAATTTCCAAGGCTCTAAACACGAATTGTACGAGCTGTACAAGAGCCTCAACAGCAAAGCTGCCCAAGAAGCTATTGGATCTGAAAAGTCACAGCAGAAATATCCTGGCATTTAATTCCACCCCGTGCCCCCAATTTCGGTGGATTGTGGGAGGCAGCAGTACGCTCCGCCAAAAGTTGCCTGAAAAAGGAAGTCGGTACGAACCAATTGAGTCATGAAAACTTCTGCACCCTGCTCGTACAAATATCGGCCGCCCTTAACTCTAGACCTCTAGCCCCATTATCAGACGACCCTAGAGACCTCGATTCCCTAACACCAGCCCATTTTTTGATCGGGACTTCTATGAAAGCCCTCCCCGATCTCGATCTTACAGCCATACCCACTAACCGCTTAGCCCACTATCAGCAACGGCAGCAGATGTTCCAACGATACTGGCAGCGTTGGAGTCAAGAGTACCTCACTGGACTTCAGGAAGCAAGTAAGAACCGTCTACCAAGCACCATCCGTGTAGGTAGCATCGTGATTCTTCGGGAGGACAACTTACCACCACTTCAATGGCCCCTAGCGAGGATAACCGAGGTTCACCCTGGCGCAGACGGAGTTATACGAGTGGTGACGATCAAGACGTCTAAAGGAACCTACAGGCGTCCAGCAAACCGCATCTGCCCGTTACCCACCGAGGATTCTGCCGATATTAATTGAATTCATCGAATAGAGATTAAGCTTAAGATTTTGAACGTTATCTAACATAAGCTAGGCTTGTTCAGGTATGTTGAAACTTAGTTTCAAGGAGGGCGGAAATGTTGGATGTTTTAGTATTAAGCAATAATTGAATTATTTAAAATTGAATTTACAACACTGGTTGATACAGAACTGTTATACATTCACCACATATAGAAGACACTCACTAAATACTTACACTATTAGTACCTAAATGAACACTCAATACGAATAGAACACGAAGAGACAGTACATGAATTCATAGGTATGATAGACAGATAACGAAACAGTGAATTTAGTTAGCCAACCGATAGCGAACAAATAAAGGCAAAAAAAAAATATATACGCGCGCGCTTTACAAACCCGTACAAATAAAGTGTATTAAACTTTGGTCCCTAAATAAAGTGTTTGGAAGTGGAATTGGTTCAGTTCTATTGCATTTGTGGAAGGAAAGGAAACAAGAGGAGCAAAAGGATACCTAGGATATTCGGAAAAGGATCGGAATTGGAAGGACAAATAGTACGATTCTGAAAAAAACACACAACGTAGGATCTAAGGTACATGAGGTGGCTTACAAGGTGTATATTTGGAGCACGGAAAGACAAACGGAGTATTCAGCTCAACCAACGAACCTAAATCCCCCAACACATTACTTCTAGCTGAAGTTATGCGATTATTTAAAATATTGCTTTAATTTGGTTTTGTCATTGTAAAGTCAATGTTATCGCAGTGCTTTTTATATGTATCCATCATTTGGTTCAAGGGTCCAAATTTGGCATAATTTGTACGATGACGATTTGTAGCAAATATATTTATTTTTCGTAAATGCCTAGATGGTGTATATAAATTTAAGGATGACAATAGTTCTTTTGAATCGGTGCGATGTGATACGATATCGTTTACGAAAGAAATCATAGCAAATTTACGACGCTCTTTTAATGTTTGGATATTTATGAGCATACACCGAGCTGTGTAAGATTGCAGAGGAAAAACAGTCCAACCTAACTTTCGCAATATTATAATATCGACCTTAACTACATAAGAATATAGCAGAAACGTTTTATGAAACCAAGCATGTTGTTAGCTCTGTTAATAATTGTGTTATAATGATCGGTGAAAGTAAGTTTTGAGTCCAAAATAACACCTAGATCCCAGACTCTATCACACTTTTCTATGTTCTGGTTTCCTAAAGTGATTGTTATATTGGGTAGGATTTGTTTTCCTCTGGTAATTGAGTTACATTTTTTTTTTTATAATTGTAGCAGGGTTTTTTGACACCAAGTATGGAATATCTCTATTTCCTCTTTGATGATGATGTCTTTGGCATCTTTTATTTCCAAAAAAAGTTTAATGTCGTCAGCATAGATTAAAACTTTGACGATCATGAACTGAAAATGTCTAGGTTGTTCTGCGATTAGTTAAAATTTCAGTCAATTAATGATACTGGTCGTAGAGTCCTATGATTTTTTTGAAAGCACTTATAGAACGACTCATTAGAATGAATTCAGACTTCTGATCGGAAAATTGGGCCGGGGGTCACGGAGTGAACATTCGGATGATATCGAACAACAGTGAATATCAATAGGAATAGCAATGTTTTAATTTTCTGCTATGTATGTATGTATGTATGTAAGTAGCCACCATCCTAGCTTGGGTCTTGCCCTGCATGCGGCTCCACTCAAACAACAAGATCAAATTTCGTCATCATTCTGAATTCAACATACTGCTGTATGAAGGGCCAAAAGGGGGTTGGACGGGCCCGTAAGCAGAGACACTTACGCGAAATCCGCGGGAATAAGAGAATCTCCTTCCAACAATATGATCCAACAAAACGAATAATGAAATTCGCAATACATGTTAAGCTTTCCACGGCATGGTTTATTTAAGAAGAGCGCGTCAAATTCATTGCAACTGTTGAAGTGAAATATAACTATCTAAAATGGCAGTACACATTCCCTCCTAGACTCCGGTTGGCACTCCACTCCATTGTCCAGTTACAACTTCAATTATGCCCTGATGCTCCCTCCCGTCCCAGCATTTATTGTAATTTACATTAAAAAATTTATATATAATCATGTAATATAAAATGTAAATAAAATATGTAGTAAAATGAGAAATATAATAAAAAATAGAGATGTTTAACAAAATACAAATAACCTAGATTATTGGTCCTAAAGGGTGATACGGTCAAAATTTGGTCAAGGGAAAACGCGTGTAAATCGGTGAAATCGTTTATTTAAAAAATCAAATTAAATTTCTTTTTCAAGTTCAATTAGTATAAAATTCAGGAAAAATATTCAGTTAGGCTTCCACTTTTCCAAATCCGAATTGCCGGGCCTTACGCTTGACCCCTGCCATCAGATTTTGTACAGCCACCTTGTCCACCTTCTTCGCCGCAGAAAGCCAGTTTGCCTTGAACTGCTGCTCGCCCTTAGCAGTTTTTTTGGTCTTCTTTAGGTTCCGCTTGACAATAGCCCAGTATTTCTCAATTGGGCGGAGCTCTGGCGTGTTGGGAGGGTTCTTGTCCTTGGGAACCACCTGCACGTTGTTGGCGGCGTACCACCCAATGGCCTTTTTACCGTAATGGCAAGATGCCAAATCCGGCCAAAACAGTACGGAACAACCGTGTTTCTTCAGGAAAGGCAGCAGACGTTTATTCAAACACTCTTTCACGTAAATTTCTTGGTTGACAGTCCCGGAAGCTATGAAAATGCTGCTTTTCAAGCCACAGGTACAGATGGCTTGCCAAACCAGATATTTCTTTGCGAACTTTGACAGTTTCATGTGCTTGAAAACATCTGCTACCTTTCCCCTTCCTTTTGCCGTATAAAACTCCTGTCCCGGAAGCTGCTTGTAGTCGGCTTTGACGTAGGTTTCGTCGTCCATTACCACGCAGTCAAACTTCGTCAGCATCGTCGTGTACAGCCTCCGGGATCGCGCTTTGGCCGTCGTATTTTGTTTATCATCGCGATTTGGAGTCACTTGTAAGTCGATAGTCCGGCTCGTTTTTTGGCTCGATGCACGGTTGTAGACGATACACCCAGCTTATTTGCGGCATCTCGGAGAGAGAGGTTAGGGTTTCGCTTGAAACTACCGGCAACTCTCTTTGTCGTCTCAGCGGCTTCCGGTTTTCGATTTCCCCCCGATCCAGACTTCCTGGCTGTCGACAAACGTTCCCCAAACACTTTAATTACATTTGTAACGGTTGATTTGACAACTTTTAGCGATTTTGCCAACTTTGCGTGCGAGTAGCTCGGATTTTCGCGATGCGCGAGCAAAATTTTGATACGCTGCTCTTCTTGCTTGGACGGCATTTTGACAACTGAAGAGTGAATTCCAAAATCAAAATAGGAGCAACATTCTACACACACACACCTTCAAAATGAGGGGTGTTCAGGTTTTTTAAATGCAAAATTGAAAGAAATACGTCAAGTTGATATTGACCAAATTTTTACCGTATCACCCTTTATACACACACTTTTTGTTTTATGTGCCATGAAATGACATAATGCATCATTGTATGTTTTGAAAATATAATACTAAAGTATTGAATGAATAGACCGAAAATCGAGGTTATTTATACATGAGACATTATATTTACAAGGATACTACCAAACCGACCATCAAACGCACTGTCCACAAAAGCAGACGCGTCCCCTCGAAAATGCAATCGAGAAATGTATAAGAACAATCTTCAACTGGAACGTACTCACCAAATCAATATATCCGGGAGCGCATTCCCGATGCTTATTTTTCTCTAGACATTTTTAAACAATTCCTCCTCCAGCGATTCCAAGCACACAATAACTAAATATCACTTTTCTTTTTCAAGTCACTCTGTGCCCAAAAGCAATGCACATCGCAAAAACCTAATAATAGATCAGTGCGGAATGTTTAAATTTTCTGCTGTTCATAAATTTGAGCTGTTCGATGGAAATTAGAAATTTTATATTTTCCTCAAAAACATTGTTCTTGTATGAAGTCACCCGAGATACGATCATTTCCGTGGAATCTTTTCCCGGGGAAACTGTGCTTGAATCGCGTAGGAATACATTTTTGGTAACAAATGCCGCGGATACACTTGTATGACAAACTATGAACATGAGCATTATTTGTATAATAAATTATGAGCTCATTCTAAAACTATACAAGTGTGACCATGGATTTGCTCAAAATGTATCATACAAATAATGCTCATAGTTTGTCATACAAGTGTATCCGCGGAATAACTGTTCTTCTTTCAGTGTGGTTCTGTGATGTTTTCACTGTAAATTATTCATAACAATTTTGCACTCACATGGAAAGGTTACCTCCTGCGTAGCTGCATTTTTTGGAAAACGGTTAAACGGTTACAGCAATCTTCCTATAAGTACCTTTAATAGTTTTCTCTAGTCCATTACCTCGTTTTTGATACACTATTTAGCCACGGTAAAAGTTTTATTTTACGTTTATTTTCAATTTTTATCATATTTATTTATAATTGTTGTATCGGGCAACAAAATATTAACAACTAGTACTGTCGCATTAATGACCCTTCGCTCAATTTAAACTTCTATTCAATTTGCACACTGCCGTACTCTAGCGGAACTATCATCCTATCCTCTTCAGAACTTTCTATAGTTCATAAATTATCACAATGAAGCTTCATGATGATATTAGTATTGCATTTCCAAAGAACTCTGAACAACTAGTAGATAATTGAATTAATTAGTGAAGTTTTATTTTGTATTTTTTATTCCTTCTTAAGTGGCGGCACACCGGTTATACAAAACCGTTAGGGCATCTTCAGATGCCA